>NC_091184.1:3249648-3429648 GCF_040958095.1 Procambarus clarkii | reverse complement strand
TATATGTCGTACCTAGTAGCCAGAACTCTCTTCTCAGCCTACTATTCAAGGCCCGATTTGCCTAATAAGCCAAGTTTTCCTGAATTAATATATTTACTCTAGTTTTTTTCTTATGAAATGATAAAGCAACCCTTTTCTCTATGTATGAGGTCAATTTTTTTTATTGGAGTTAAAATTAACGTAGATATATGACCGAACCTAACCAACCCTACCTAACCTAACCTAACCTATATTTATAGGTAAGGTTAGGTTAGGTAGCCAAAAAAAGCTAGGTTAGGTTAGGTTAGGTAGGTTAGGTAAACGAAAAAACATTAATTCATGAAAACTTGGCTTATTAGGCTAATCGGGCCTTGAATAGTAGGCTGAGAAGTGCGTTCTGGCTATTAGGTACGACATATATATATATATATATATATATATATATATATATATATATATATATATATATATATATATATATATATATATATATATATATATATATATATATATATGTCGTACCTAGTAGCCAGAACGCACTTCTCAGCCTACTATGCAAGGCCCGATTTGCCTAATAAGCCAAGTTTTCCTGAATTAATATATTTTCTCTAATTTTTTTCTTATGAAATCATAAAACTGTTCATTTTATTATGTATGAGTTAAGTTCTTTTCATTTGAGTTAAAACTAATGTAGATATATAACCGAACCTAACCAACCCTAAAATGGTTAACATAAATTGATTGGAATATGTATGTGGACGCTCAGTTAGTGTTACTGTAATTTATATGGTTAACGTTTGAATGACATAGTTTCCCCTCATTGTCACATTTTTTGTTACTATTTCGCTGTTCATTCTCACTCTCTCTGAATCCCGTTGACTAATTGTGCTCACGAGTGTTTGTTTAAGGTACGGTAACCATAAGCTTTTCACACAATAATTTGCAACTATTTAAGAAGATACATTTCTAAAGATTATTTAAGTTTCTAATAAATATTCTTTTTCCTAACATACAAGTCAATCACACAGTACCTAACTTCAGTCAGAAACACTTTTCTTACTTTATCTCGCAACGTCTTTTGCATATATATCCTATCTTAAAAAAATAACAATTTTAATTCATAACTGGCAACCCCCCTCCCCTCCAGAGCTTTCAAGGCCACCAAACATCATTCCTTTCCCTTAACCTCTCCCAAATTATCTTTTGCACCAATACACAAACTAGGGGGCTTTATTGCTGAGTGGACGTCGCTCCCGACTCGTAATCCTAGCTCATTCGATCCCCCGGTGATGGCACAAACGGAAATCAGCAGAGTTTCTATCATTCTGATGCCCTCTGTTACTTAGCAGTAAATATGTAAATGAGCGTTAGACAGCTGTTGCGGGCTGCTTCCTGGGTGTGTGTGTGTGTCAGTGTGTGTGTGGAATTTTTTTTATTAGTTAATAATAATTGATTGATTGGCAGTTGAGAGGCGGGCCGAAAGAGCAGAGCTCAACCCTCGCAAGCACAACTAGGTGAACACAACTAGATAAATACTAACAAACCACGATCTCGTACAATCCACTACACACACAACCCAGCCTCCCCCCCAACTCCCTAAATCACTCTACCTAAGTCATTAAAAAATTAAAATAAATCAATTAATACACCAAAAATACTAACTATAAATAAAGGAACCAAATTTGAGACATACAGCGACTCCAGCGTGGTCTAGTCGGAAGAGAACGTGTTCTCATCTGGATAGATTGCGATCGAGCCTGTCGGAACGGGTGTGTAACTGCAGGGCACAAATATTTGTGTGTCCCCTCCTGTAGCTGCCTCTGTTTCGACAGGTTTCCTGGATAGCTAGAATTGACCTGGCCCTTGGAAAGTGGGGAAGGGGTGAAATCCGTTGGGCTCACGGATGGATACCTTGGATCCATGGACTTAGGGCAGGTCTAATCACCTGGGATTCGAACCCACGGTGGGAATAAGGGAGGAGATATGGGGAGGGGAAGGGGAAGGATGTTTCCTGGAACCAAACCTCACATAAACCCGGACACTCACACACACACACACCCTCACCCGAACACTCACAGGGGCACTCACACTCACACACACCCATAGACTGTGATAAGGGAGACCATCTGAGGGGACACAGATGGCCTCGTGGACCCACAGGCATAACCGGACACACACGCAACCGGACTCTCACACACTCACACGGACACTCACAGGGATAAACACACACACAGACACACATCCATAGACACAAACTTTGATAAGGGAGACCATCTGAGGGGACACAGATGGCCTCCTGGACCCACAGGCATATATCAATATTTAAATATACATACATATTTATAAATATAACATATTTAAAAAAAAAAAAAAAAAAAAAAATATATATATATATATATATATATATATATATATATATATATATATATATATATATATATATATATATATATATATATATATATGTGTGTGTGTGTATATCACGAAAATGAACACGTGATTAAGAATGTGACAATGTCAGACCACGGAGGAAAATGAAACAGGAATTTCCTTGAGTACTTTCGTATATTAAATACATCTTCAGAAGGAATCTTCTTTCTGAAGATGTATTTAATATACGAAAGTACTTAAGGAAATTCCTGTTTCATTTTCCTCCGTGGTCTGACATATATATATATATATATATATATATATATGTCGTACCTAGTAGCCAGAACTCTCTTCTCAGCCTACTATTCAAGGCCCGATTTGCCTAATAAGCCAAGTTTTCCTGAATTAATATATTTACTCTAGTTTTTTTCTTATGAAATGATAAAGCAACCCTTTTCTCTATGTATGAGGTCAATTTTTTTTATTGGAGTTAAAATTAACGTAGATATATGACCGAACCTAACCAACCCTACCTAACCTAACCTAACCTATATTTATAGGTAAGGTTAGGTTAGGTAGCCAAAAAAAGCTAGGTTAGGTTAGGTTAGGTAGGTTAGGTAGACGAAAAAACATTAATTCATGAAAACTTGGCTTATTAGGCTAATCGGGCCTTGAATAGTAGGCTGAGAAGTGCGTTCTGGCTATTAGGTACGACATATATATATATATATATATATATATATATATATATATATATATATATATATATATATATATATATATATATATATATATATATATATATATATATGTCGTACCTAGTAGCCAGAACGCACTTCTCAGCCTACTATGCAAGGCCCGATTTGCCTAATAAGCCAAGTTTTCCTGAATTAATATATTTTCTCTAATTTTTTTCTTATGAAATGATAAAACTGTTCATTTTATTATGTATGAGTTAAGTTCTTTTCATTTGAGTTAAAACTAATGTAGATATATAACCGAACCTAACCAACCCTAAAATGGTTAACATAAATTGATTGGAATATGTATGTGGACGCTCAGTTAGTGTTACTGTAATTTATATGGTTAACGTTTGAATGACATAGTTTCCCCTCATTGTCACATTTTTTGTTACTATTTCGCTGTTCATTCTCACTCTCTCTGAATCCCGTTGACTAATTGTGCTCACGAGTGTTTGTTTAAGGTACGGTAACCATAAGCTTTTCACACAATAATTTGCAACTATTTAAGAAGATACATTTCTAAAGATTATTTAAGTTTCTAATAAATATTCTTTTTCCTAACATACAAGTCAATCACACAGTACCTAACTTCAGTCAGAAACACTTTTCTTACTTTATCTCGCAACGTCTTTTGCATATATATCCTATCTTAAAAAAATAACAATTTTAATTCATAACTGGCAACCCCCCTCCCCTCCAGAGCTTTCAAGGCCACCAAACATCATTCCTTTCCCTTAACCTCTCCCAAATTATCTTTTGCACCAATACACAAACTAGGGGGCTTTATTGCTGAGTGGACGTCGCTCCCGACTCGTAATCCTAGCTCATTCGATCCCCCGGTGATGGCACAAACGGAAATCAGCAGAGTTTCTATCATTCTGATGCCCTCTGTTACTTAGCAGTAAATATGTAAATGAGCGTTAGACAGCTGTTGCGGGCTGCTTCCTGGGTGTGTGTGTGTGTCAGTGTGTGTGTGGAATTTTTTTTATTAGTTAATAATAATTGATTGATTGGCAGTTGAGAGGCGGGCCGAAAGAGCAGAGCTCAACCCTCGCAAGCACAACTAGGTGAACACAACTAGATAAATACTAACAAACCACGATCTCGTACAATCCACTACACACACAACCCAGCCTCCCCCCCAACTCCCTAAATCACTCTACCTAAGTCATTAAAAAATTAAAATAAATCAATTAATACACCAAAAATACTAACTATAAATAAAGGAACCAAATTTGAGACATACAGCGACTCCAGCGTGGTCTAGTCGGAAGAGAACGTGTTCTCATCTGGATAGATTGCGATCGAGCCTGTCGGAACGGGTGTGTAACTGCAGGGCACAAATATTTGTGTGTCCCCTCCTGTAGCTGCCTCTGTTTCGACAGGTTTCCTGGATAGCTAGAATTGACCTGGCCCTTGGAAAGTGGGGAAGGGGTGAAATCCGTTGGGCTCACGGATGGATACCTTGGATCCATGGACTTAGGGCAGGTCTAATCACCTGGGATTCGAACCCACGGTGGGAATAAGGGAGGAGATATGGGGAGGGGAAGGGGAAGGATGTTTCCTGGAACCAAACCTCACATAAACCCGGACACTCACACACACACACACCCTCACCCGAACACTCACAGGGGCACTCACACTCACACACACCCATAGACTGTGATAAGGGAGACCATCTGAGGGGACACAGATGGCCTCGTGGACCCACAGGCATAACCGGACACACACGCAACCGGACTCTCACACACTCACACGGACACTCACAGGGATAAACACACACACAGACACACATCCATAGACACAAACTTTGATAAGGGAGACCATCTGAGGGGACACAGATGGCCTCCTGGACCCACAGGCATATATCAATATTTAAATATACATACATATTTATAAATATAACATATTTAAAAAAAAAAAAAAAAAAAAAAATATATATATATATATATATATATATATATATATATATATATATATATATATATATATATATATATATATATATATATATATATATATATATATATATATATATATATATATATATATATATATATATATGTGTGTGTGTGTGTATATCACGAAAATGAACACGTGATTAAGAATGTGACAATGTCAGACCACGGAGGAAAATGAAACAGGAATTTCCTTGAGTACTTTCGTATATTAAATACATCTTCAGAAGGAATCTTCTTTCTGAAGATGTATTTAATATACGAAAGTACTTAAGGAAATTCCTGTTTCATTTTCCTCCGTGGTCTGACATATATATATATATATATATATATATATATATATGTCGTACCTAGTAGCCAGAACTCTCTTCTCAGCCTACTATTCAAGGCCCGATTTGCCTAATAAGCCAAGTTTTCCTGAATTAATATATTTACTCTAGTTTTTTTCTTATGAAATGATAAAGCAACCCTTTTCTCTATGTATGAGGTCAATTTTTTTTATTGGAGTTAAAATTAACGTAGATATATGACCGAACCTAACCAACCCTACCTAACCTAACCTAACCTATATTTATAGGTAAGGTTAGGTTAGGTAGCCAAAAAAAGCTAGGTTAGGTTAGGTTAGGTAGGTTAGGTAGACGAAAAAACATTAATTCATGAAAACTTGGCTTATTAGGCTAATCGGGCCTTGAATAGTAGGCTGAGAAGTGCGTTCTGGCTATTAGGTACGACATATATATATATATATATATATATATATATATATATATATATATATATATATATATATATATATATATATATATATATATGTCGTACCTAGTAGCCAGAACGCACTTCTCAGCCTACTATGCAAGGCCCGATTTGCCTAATAAGCCAAGTTTTCCTGAATTAATATATTTTCTCTAATTTTTTTCTTATGAAATGATAAAACTGTTCATTTTATTATGTATGAGTTAAGTTCTTTTCATTTGAGTTAAAACTAATGTAGATATATAACCGAACCTAACCAACCCTAAAATGGTTAACATAAATTGATTGGAATATGTATGTGGACGCTCAGTTAGTGTTACTGTAATTTATATGGTTAACGTTTGAATGACATAGTTTCCCCTCATTGTCACATTTTTTGTTACTATTTCGCTGTTCATTCTCACTCTCTCTGAATCCCGTTGACTAATTGTGCTCACGAGTGTTTGTTTAAGGTACGGTAACCATAAGCTTTTCACACAATAATTTGCAACTATTTAAGATACATTTCTAAAGATTATTTAAGTTTCTAATAAATATTCTTTTTCCTAACATACAAGTCAATCACACAGTACCTAACTTCAGTCAGAAACACTTTTCTTACTTTATCTCGCAACGTCTTTTGCATATATATCCTATCTTAAAAAAATAACAATTTTAATTCATAACTGGCAACCCCCCTCCCCTCCAGAGCTTTCAAGGCCACCAAACATCATTCCTTTCCCTTAACCTCTCCCAAATTATCTTTTGCACCAATACACAAACTAGGGGGCTTTATTGCTGAGTGGACGTCGCTCCCGACTCGTAATCCTAGCTCATTCGATCCCCCGGTGATGGCACAAACGGAAATCAGCAGAGTTTCTATCATTCTGATGCCCTCTGTTACTTAGCAGTAAATATGTAAATGAGCGTTAGACAGCTGTTGCGGGCTGCTTCCTGGGTGTGTGTGTGTGTCAGTGTGTGTGTGGAATTTTTTTTATTAGTTAATAATAATTGATTGATTGGCAGTTGAGAGGCGGGCCGAAAGAGCAGAGCTCAACCCTCGCAAGCACAACTAGGTGAACACAACTAGATAAATACTAACAAACCACGATCTCGTACAATCCACTACACACACAACCCAGCCTCCCCCCCAACTCCCTAAATCACTCTACCTAAGTCATTAAAAAATTAAAACTAAATCAATTAATACACCAAAAATACTAACTATAAATAAAGGAACCAAATTTGAGACATACAGCGACTCCAGCGTGGTCTAGTCGGAAGAGAACGTGTTCTCATCTGGATAGATTGCGATCGAGCCTGTCGGAACGGGTGTGTAACTGCAGGGCACAAATATTTGTGTGTCCCCTCCTGTAGCTGCCTCTGTTTCGACAGGTTTCCTGGATAGCTAGAATTGACCTGGCCCTTGGAAAGTGGGGAAGGGGTGAAATCCGTTGGGCTCACGGATGGATACCTTGGATCCATGGACTTAGGGCAGGTCTAATCACCTGGGATTCGAACCCACGGTGGGAATAAGGGAGGAGATATGGGGAGGGGAAGGGGAAGGATGTTTCCTGGAACCAAACCTCACATAAACCCGGACACTCACACACACACACACCCTCACCCGAACACTCACAGGGGCACTCACACTCACACACACCCATAGACTGTGATAAGGGAGACCATCTGAGGGGACACAGATGGCCTCGTGGACCCACAGGCATAACCGGACACACACGCAACCGGACTCTCACACACTCACACGGACACTCACAGGGATAAACACACACACAGACACACATCCATAGACACAAACTTTGATAAGGGAGACCATCTGAGGGGACACAGATGGCCTCCTGGACCCACAGGCATATATCAATATTTAAATATACATACATATTTATAAATATAACATATTTAAAAAAAAAAAAAAAAAAAAAAAATATATATATATATATATATATATATATATATATATATATATATATATATATATATATATATATATATATATATATATATATATATATATATATATATATATATATATGTGTGTGTGTGTATATCACGAAAATGAACACGTGATTAAGAATGTGACAATGTCAGACCACGGAGGAAAATGAAACAGGAATTTCCTTGAGTACTTTCGTATATTAAATACATCTTCAGAAGGAATCTTCTTTCTGAAGATGTATTTAATATACGAAAGTACTTAAGGAAATTCCTGTTTCATTTTCCTCCGTGGTCTGACATATATATATATATATATATATATATATATATATATATATATATGTCGTACCTAGTAGCCAGAACTCTCTTCTCAGCCTACTATTCAAGGCCCGATTTGCCTAATAAGCCAAGTTTTCCTGAATTAATATATTTACTCTAGTTTTTTTCTTATGAAATGATAAAGCAACCCTTTTCTCTATGTATGAGGTCAATTTTTTTTATTGGAGTTAAAATTAACGTAGATATATGACCGAACCTAACCAACCCTACCTAACCTAACCTAACCTATATTTATAGGTAAGGTTAGGTTAGGTAGCCAAAAAAAGCTAGGTTAGGTTAGGTTAGGTAGGTTAGGTAGACGAAAAAACATTAATTCATGAAAACTTGGCTTATTAGGCTAATCGGGCCTTGAATAGTAGGCTGAGAAGTGCGTTCTGGCTATTAGGTACGACATATATATGTATATATATATATATATATATATATATATATATATATATATATATATATATATATATATATATATGTCGTACCTAGTAGCCAGAACGCACTTCTCAGCCTACTATGCAAGGCCCGATTTGCCTAATAAGCCAAGTTTTCCTGAATTAATATATTTTCTCTAATTTTTTTCTTATGAAATGATAAAACTGTTCATTTTATTATGTATGAGTTAAGTTCTTTTCATTTGAGTTAAAACTAATGTAGATATATAACCGAACCTAACCAACCCTAAAATGGTTAACATAAATTGATTGGAATATGTATGTGGACGCTCAGTTAGTGTTACTGTAATTTATATGGTTAACGTTTGAATGACATAGTTTCCCCTCATTGTCACATTTTTTGTTACTATTTCGCTGTTCATTCTCACTCTCTCTGAATCCCGTTGACTAATTGTGCTCACGAGTGTTTGTTTAAGGTACGGTAACCATAAGCTTTTCACACAATAATTTGCAACTATTTAAGAAGATACATTTCTAAAGATTATTTAAGTTTCTAATAAATATTCTTTTTCCTAACATACAAGTCAATCACACAGTACCTAACTTCAGTCAGAAACACTTTTCTTACTTTATCTCGCAACGTCTTTTGCATATATATCCTATCTTAAAAAAATAACAATTTTAATTCATAACTGGCAACCCCCCTCCCCTCCAGAGCTTTCAAGGCCACCAAACATCATTCCTTTCCCTTAACCTCTCCCAAATTATCTTTTGCACCAATACACAAACTAGGGGGCTTTATTGCTGAGTGGACGTCGCTCCCGACTCGTAATCCTAGCTCATTCGATCCCCCGGTGATGGCACAAACGGAAATCAGCAGAGTTTCTATCATTCTGATGCCCTCTGTTACTTAGCAGTAAATATGTAAATGAGCGTTAGACAGCTGTTGCGGGCTGCTTCCTGGGTGTGTGTGTGTGTCAGTGTGTGTGTGGAATTTTTTTTATTAGTTAATAATAATTGATTGATTGGCAGTTGAGAGGCGGGCCGAAAGAGCAGAGCTCAACCCTCGCAAGCACAACTAGGTGAACACAACTAGATAAATACTAACAAACCACGATCTCGTACAATCCACTACACACACAACCCAGCCTCCCCCCCAACTCCCTAAATCACTCTACCTAAGTCATTAAAAAATTAAAACAAATCAATTAATACACCAAAAATACTAACTATAAATAAAGGAACCAAATTTGAGACATACAGCGACTCCAGCGTGGTCTAGTCGGAAGAGAACGTGTTCTCATCTGGATAGATTGCGATCGAGCCTGTCGGAACGGGTGTGTAACTGCAGGGCACAAATATTTGTGTGTCCCCTCCTGTAGCTGCCTCTGTTTCGACAGGTTTCCTGGATAGCTAGAATTGACCTGGCCCTTGGAAAGTGGGGAAGGGGTGAAATCCGTTGGGCTCACGGATGGATACCTTGGATCCATGGACTTAGGGCAGGTCTAATCACCTGGGATTCGAACCCACGGTGGGAATAAGGGAGGAGATATGGGGAGGGGAAGGGGAAGGATGTTTCCTGGAACCAAACCTCACATAAACCCGGACACTCACACACACACACACCCTCACCCGAACACTCACAGGGGCACTCACACTCACACACACCCATAGACTGTGATAAGGGAGACCATCTGAGGGGACACAGATGGCCTCGTGGACCCACAGGCATAACCGGACACACACGCAACCGGACTCTCACACACTCACACGGACACTCACAGGGATAAACACACACACAGACACACATCCATAGACACAAACTTTGATAAGGGAGACCATCTGAGGGGACACAGATGGCCTCCTGGACCCACAGGCATATATCAATATTTAAATATACATACATATTTATAAATATAACATATTTAAAAAAAAAAAAAAAAAAAAAAAAAAAAAAATATATATATATATATATATATATATATATATATATATATATATATATATATATATATATATATATATATATATATATATATATATATATATATATATATATATATATGTGTGTGTGTGTGTATATCACGAAAATGAACACGTGATTAAGAATGTGACAATGTCAGACCACGGAGGAAAATGAAACAGGAATTTCCTTGAGTACTTTCGTATATTAAATACATCTTCAGAAGGAATCTTCTTTCTGAAGATGTATTTAATATACGAAAGTACTTAAGGAAATTCCTGTTTCATTTTCCTCCGTGGTCTGACATATATATATATATATATATATATATATATATATATATATATATATATGTCGTACCTAGTAGCCAGAACTCTCTTCTCAGCCTACTATTCAAGGCCCGATTTGCCTAATAAGCCAAGTTTTCCTGAATTAATATATTTACTCTAGTTTTTTTCTTATGAAATGATAAAGCAACCCTTTTCTCTATGTATGAGGTCAATTTTTTTTATTGGAGTTAAAATTAACGTAGATATATGACCGAACCTAACCAACCCTACCTAACCTAACCTAACCTATATTTATAGGTAAGGTTAGGTTAGGTAGCCAAAAAAAGCTAGGTTAGGTAGACGAAAAAACATTAATTCATGAAAACTTGGCTTATTAGGCTAATCGGGCCTTGAATAGTAGGCTGAGAAGTGCGTTCTGGCTATTAGGTACGACATATATATATATATATATATATATATATATATATATATATATATATATATATATATATATATATGTCGTACCTAGTAGCCAGAACGCACTTCTCAGCCTACTATGCAAGGCCCGATTTGCCTAATAAGCCAAGTTTTCCTGAATTAATATATTTTCTCTAATTTTTTTCTTATGAAATGATAAAACTGTTCATTTTATTATGTATGAGTTAAGTTCTTTTCATTTGAGTTAAAACTAATGTAGATATATAACCGAACCTAACCAACCCTAAAATGGTTAACATAAATTGATTGGAATATGTATGTGGACGCTCAGTTAGTGTTACTGTAATTTATATGGTTAACGTTTGAATGACATAGTTTCCCCTCATTGTCACATTTTTTGTTACTATTTCGCTGTTCATTCTCACTCTCTCTGAATCCCGTTGACTAATTGTGCTCACGAGTGTTTGTTTAAGGTACGGTAACCATAAGCTTTTCACACAATAATTTGCAACTATTTAAGAAGATACATTTCTAAAGATTATTTAAGTTTCTAATAAATATTCTTTTTCCTAACATACAAGTCAATCACACAGTACCTAACTTCAGTCAGAAACACTTTTCTTACTTTATCTCGCAACGTCTTTTGCATATATATCCTATCTTAAAAAAATAACAATTTTAATTCATAACTGGCAACCCCCCTCCCCTCCAGAGCTTTCAAGGCCACCAAACATCATTCCTTTCCCTTAACCTCTCCCAAATTATCTTTTGCACCAATACACAAACTAGGGGGCTTTATTGCTGAGTGGACGTCGCTCCCGACTCGTAATCCTAGCTCATTCGATCCCCCGGTGATGGCACAAACGGAAATCAGCAGAGTTTCTATCATTCTGATGCCCTCTGTTACTTAGCAGTAAATATGTAAATGAGCGTTAGACAGCTGTTGCGGGCTGCTTCCTGGGTGTGTGTGTGTGTCAGTGTGTGTGTGGAATTTTTTTTATTAGTTAATAATAATTGATTGATTGGCAGTTGAGAGGCGGGCCGAAAGAGCAGAGCTCAACCCTCGCAAGCACAACTAGGTGAACACAACTAGATAAATACTAACAAACCACGATCTCGTACAATCCACTACACACACAACCCAGCCTCCCCCCCAACTCCCTAAATCACTCTACCTAAGTCATTAAAAAATTAAAATAAATCAATTAATACACCAAAAATACTAACTATAAATAAAGGAACCAAATTTGAGACATACAGCGACTCCAGCGTGGTCTAGTCGGAAGAGAACGTGTTCTCATCTGGATAGATTGCGATCGAGCCTGTCGGAACGGGTGTGTAACTGCAGGGCACAAATATTTGTGTGTCCCCTCCTGTAGCTGCCTCTGTTTCGACAGGTTTCCTGGATAGCTAGAATTGACCTGGCCCTTGGAAAGTGGGGAAGGGGTGAAATCCGTTGGGCTCACGGATGGATACCTTGGATCCATGGACTTAGGGCAGGTCTAATCACCTGGGATTCGAACCCACGGTGGGAATAAGGGAGGAGATATGGGGAGGGGAAGGGGAAGGATGTTTCCTGGAACCAAACCTCACATAAACCCGGACACTCACACACACACACACCCTCACCCGAACACTCACAGGGGCACTCACACTCACACACACCCATAGACTGTGATAAGGGAGACCATCTGAGGGGACACAGATGGCCTCGTGGACCCACAGGCATAACCGGACACACACGCAACCGGACTCTCACACACTCACACGGACACTCACAGGGATAAACACACACACAGACACACATCCATAGACACAAACTTTGATAAGGGAGACCATCTGAGGGGACACAGATGGCCTCCTGGACCCACAGGCATATATCAATATTTAAATATACATACATATTTATAAATATAACATATTTAAAAAAAAAAAAAAAAAAAAAAAAAAAAAATATATATATATATATATATATATATATATATATATATATATATATATATATATATATATATATATATATATATATATATATATATATATATATATATATATATATATATATATATATATATATATATATATATATATATATATATATATATATATATATATATATATGTGTGTGTGTGTGTATATCACGAAAATGAACACGTGATTAAGAATGTGACAATGTCAGACCACGGAGGAAAATGAAACAGGAATTTCCTTGAGTACTTTCGTATATTAAATACATCTTCAGAAGGAATCTTCTTTCTGAAGATGTATTTAATATACGAAAGTACTTAAGGAAATTCCTGTTTCATTTTCCTCCGTGGTCTGACATATATATATATATATATATATATATATATATATATATATATATATATGTCGTACCTAGTAGCCAGAACTCTCTTCTCAGCCTACTATTCAAGGCCCGATTTGCCTAATAAGCCAAGTTTTCCTGAATTAATATATTTACTCTAGTTTTTTTCTTATGAAATGATAAAGCAACCCTTTTCTCTATGTATGAGGTCAATTTTTTTTATTGGAGTTAAAATTAACGTAGATATATGACCGAACCTAACCAACCCTACCTAACCTAACCTAACCTATATTTATAGGTAAGGTTAGGTTAGGTAGCCAAAAAAAGCTAGGTTAGGTTAGGTTAGGTAGGTTAGGTAGACGAAAAAACATTAATTCATGAAAACTTGGCTTATTAGGCTAATCGGGCCTTGAATAGTAGGCTGAGAAGTGCGTTCTGGCTATTAGGTACGACATATATATATATATATATATATATATATATATATATATATATATATATATATATATATATATATATATATATATATATATATATATATATATATATATATATATATATATATATATGTCGTACCTAGTAGCCAGAACGCACTTCTCAGCCTACTATGCAAGGCCCGATTTGCCTAATAAGCCAAGTTTTCCTGAATTAATATATTTTCTCTAATTTTTTTCTTATGAAATGATAAAACTGTTCATTTTATTATGTATGAGTTAAGTTCTTTTCATTTGAGTTAAAACTAATGTAGATATATAACCGAACCTAACCAACCCTAAAATGGTTAACATAAATTGATTGGAATATGTATGTGGACGCTCAGTTAGTGTTACTGTAATTTATATGGTTAACGTTTGAATGACATAGTTTCCCCTCATTGTCACATTTTTTGTTACTATTTCGCTGTTCATTCTCACTCTCTCTGAATCCCGTTGACTAATTGTGCTCACGAGTGTTTGTTTAAGGTACGGTAACCATAAGCTTTTCACACAATAATTTGCAACTATTTAAGAAGATACATTTCTAAAGATTATTTAAGTTTCTAATAAATATTCTTTTTCCTAACATACAAGTCAATCACACAGTACCTAACTTCAGTCAGAAACACTTTTCTTACTTTATCTCGCAACGTCTTTTGCATATATATCCTATCTTAAAAAAATAACAATTTTAATTCATAACTGGCAACCCCCCTCCCCTCCAGAGCTTTCAAGGCCACCAAACATCATTCCTTTCCCTTAACCTCTCCCAAATTATCTTTTGCACCAATACACAAACTAGGGGGCTTTATTGCTGAGTGGACGTCGCTCCCGACTCGTAATCCTAGCTCATTCGATCCCCCGGTGATGGCACAAACGGAAATCAGCAGAGTTTCTATCATTCTGATGCCCTCTGTTACTTAGCAGTAAATATGTAAATGAGCGTTAGACAGCTGTTGCGGGCTGCTTCCTGGGTGTGTGTGTGTGTCAGTGTGTGTGTGGAATTTTTTTTATTAGTTAATAATAATTGATTGATTGGCAGTTGAGAGGCGGGCCGAAAGAGCAGAGCTCAACCCTCGCAAGCACAACTAGGTGAACACAACTAGATAAATACTAACAAACCACGATCTCGTACAATCCACTACACACACAACCCAGCCTCCCCCCCAACTCCCTAAATCACTCTACCTAAGTCATTAAAAAATTAAAACAAATCAATTAATACACCAAAAATACTAACTATAAATAAAGGAACCAAATTTGAGACATACAGCGACTCCAGCGTGGTCTAGTCGGAAGAGAACGTGTTCTCATCTGGATAGATTGCGATCGAGCCTGTCGGAACGGGTGTGTAACTGCAGGGCACAAATATTTGTGTGTCCCCTCCTGTAGCTGCCTCTGTTTCGACAGGTTTCCTGGATAGCTAGAATTGACCTGGCCCTTGGAAAGTGGGGAAGGGGTGAAATCCGTTGGGCTCACGGATGGATACCTTGGATCCATGGACTTAGGGCAGGTCTAATCACCTGGGATTCGAACCCACGGTGGGAATAAGGGAGGAGATATGGGGAGGGGAAGGGGAAGGATGTTTCCTGGAACCAAACCTCACATAAACCCGGACACTCACACACACACACACCCTCACCCGAACACTCACAGGGGCACTCACACTCACACACACCCATAGACTGTGATAAGGGAGACCATCTGAGGGGACACAGATGGCCTCGTGGACCCACAGGCATAACCGGACACACACGCAACCGGACTCTCACACACTCACACGGACACTCACAGGGATAAACACACACACAGACACACATCCATAGACACAAACTTTGATAAGGGAGACCATCTGAGGGGACACAGATGGCCTCCTGGACCCACAGGCATATATCAATATTTAAATATACATACATATTTATAAATATAACATATTTAAAAAAAAAAAAAAAAAAAAAAAAAATATATATATATATATATATATATATATATATATATATATATATATATATATATATATGTCGTACCTAATAGCCAGAACGCGCTTCTCAGCCTACTATTCAAGGCTCGATTTGCCTAATAAGCCAAGTTTTCATGAATTAATGTTTTTTCGTCTACCTAACCTACCTAACCTAACCAACCTAGCTTTTTTTGGCTACCTAACCTAACCTTACCTATAAATATAGGTTAGGTTAGGTTAGGTAGGGTTGGTTAGGTTCGGTCATATATCTACGTTAATTTTAACTCCAATAAAAAAAAATGACCTCATACATAGAGAAAAGGGTTGCTTTATCATTTCATAAGAAAAAAATTATAGTAAATATATTAATTCAGGAAAACTTGGCTTATTAGGCAAATCGGGCCTTGAATAGTAGGCTGAGAAGTGAGTTCTGGCTACTAGGTACGACATATATATATATATATATATATATATATATATATATATATATATATATATATATATATATATATATATATATATGTGTGTGTGTGTGTATATCACGAAAATGAACACGTGATTAAGAATGTGACAATGTCAGACCACGGAGGAAAATGAAACAGGAATTTCCTTGAGTACTTTCGTATATTAAATACATCTTCAGAAGGAATCTTCTTTCTGAAGATGTATTTAATATACGAAAGTACTTAAGGAAATTCCTGTTTCATTTTCCTCCGTGGTCTGACATATATATATATATATATATATATATATATATATATATATGTCGTACCTAGTAGCCAGAACTCTCTTCTCAGCCTACTATTCAAGGCCCGATTTGCCTAATAAGCCAAGTTTTCCTGAATTAATATATTTACTCTAGTTTTTTTCTTATGAAATGATAAAGCAACCCTTTTCTCTATGTATGAGGTCAATTTTTTTTTATTGGAGTTAAAATTAACGTAGATATATGACCAAACCTAACCAACCCTACCTAACCTAACCTAACCTATATTTATAGGTAAGGTTAGGTTAGGTAGCCAAAAAAAGCTAGGTTAGGTTAGGTTAGGTAGGTTAGGTAGACGAAAAAACATTAATTCATGAAAACTTGGCTTATTAGGCTAATCGGGCCTTGAATAGTAGGCTGAGAAGTGCGTTCTGGCTATTAGGTACGACATATATATATATATATATATATATATATATATATATATATATATATATATATATATATATGTCGTACCTAGTAGCCAGAACGCACTTCTCAGCCTACTATGCAAGGCCCGATTTGCCTAATAAGCCAAGTTTTCCTGAATTAATATATTTTCTCTAATTTTTTTCTTATGAAATGATAAAACTGTTCATTTTATTATGTATGAGTTAAGTTCTTTTCATTTGAGTTAAAACTAATGTAGATATATAACCGAACCTAACCAACCCTAAAATGGTTAACATAAATTGATTGGAATATGTATGTGGACGCTCAGTTAGTGTTACTGTAATTTATATGGTTAACGTTTGAATGACATAGTTTCCCCTCATTGTCACATTTTTTGTTACTATTTCGCTGTTCATTCTCACTCTCTCTGAATCCCGTTGACTAATTGTGCTCACGAGTGTTTGTTTAAGGTACGGTAACCATAAGCTTTTCACACAATAATTTGCAACTATTTAAGAAGATACATTTCTAAAGATTATTTAAGTTTCTAATAAATATTCTTTTTCCTAACATACAAGTCAATCACACAGTACCTAACTTCAGTCAGAAACACTTTTCTTACTTTATCTCGCAACGTCTTTTGCATATATATCCTATCTTAAAAAAATAACAATTTTAATTCATAACTGGCAACCCCCCTCCCCTCCAGAGCTTTCAAGGCCACCAAACATCATTCCTTTCCCTTAACCTCTCCCAAATTATCTTTTGCACCAATACACAAACTAGGGGGCTTTATTGCTGAGTGGACGTCGCTCCCGACTCGTAATCCTAGCTCATTCGATCCCCCGGTGATGGCACAAACGGAAATCAGCAGAGTTTCTATCATTCTGATGCCCTCTGTTACTTAGCAGTAAATATGTAAATGAGCGTTAGACAGCTGTTGCGGGCTGCTTCCTGGGTGTGTGTGTGTGTCAGTGTGTGTGTGGAATTTTTTTTATTAGTTAATAATAATTGATTGATTGGCAGTTGAGAGGCGGGCCGAAAGAGCAGAGCTCAACCCTCGCAAGCACAACTAGGTGAACACAACTAGATAAATACTAACAAACCACGATCTCGTACAATCCACTACACACACAACCCAGCCTCCCCCCCAACTCCCTAAATCACTCTACCTAAGTCATTAAAAAATTAAAACAAATCAATTTATACACCAAAAATACTAACTATAAATAAAGGAACCAAATTTGAGACATACAGCGACTCCAGCGTGGTCTAGTCGGAAGAGAACGTGTTCTCATCTGGATAGATTGCGATCGAGCCTGTCGGAACGGGTGTGTAACTGCAGGGCACAAATATTTGTGTGTCCCCTCCTGTAGCTGCCTCTGTTTCGACAGGTTTCCTGGATAGCTAGAATTGACCTGGCCCTTGGAAAGTGGGGAAGGGGTGAAATCCGTTGGGCTCACGGATGGATACCTTGGATCCATGGACTTAGGGCAGGTCTAATCACCTGGGATTCGAACCCACGGTGGGAATAAGGGAGGAGATATGGGGAGGGGAAGGGGAAGGATGTTTCCTGGAACCAAACCTCACATAAACCCGGACACTCACACACACACACACCCTCACCCGAACACTCACAGGGGCACTCACACTCACACACACCCATAGACTGTGATAAGGGAGACCATCTGAGGGGACACAGATGGCCTCGTGGACCCACAGGCATAACCGGACACACACGCAACCGGACTCTCACACACTCACACGGACACTCACAGGGATAAACACACACACAGACACACATCCATAGACACAAACTTTGATAAGGGAGACCATCTGAGGGGACACAGATGGCCTCCTGGACCCACAGGCATATATCAATATTTAAATATACATACATATTTATAAATATAACATATTTAAAAAAAAAAAAAAAAAAAAAAAAAAAAAAATATATATATATATATATATATATATATATATATATATATATATATATATATATATATATATATATATATATATATATATATATATGTGTGTGTGTGTGTATATCACGAAAATGAACACGTGATTAAGAATGTGACAATGTCAGACCACGGAGGAAAATGAAACAGGAATTTCCTTGAGTACTTTCGTATATTAAATACATCTTCAGAAGGAATCTTCTTTCTGAAGATGTATTTAATATACGAAAGTACTTAAGGAAATTCCTGTTTCATTTTCCTCCGTGGTCTGACATATATATATATATATATATATATATATATATATATGTCGTACCTAGTAGCCAGAACTCTCTTCTCAGCCTACTATTCAAGGCCCGATTTGCCTAATAAGCCAAGTTTTCCTGAATTAATATATTTACTCTAGTTTTTTTCTTATGAAATGATAAAGCAACCCTTTTCTCTATGTATGAGGTCAATTTTTTTTATTGGAGTTAAAATTAACGTAGATATATGACCGAACCTAACCAACCCTACCTAACCTAACCTAACCTATATTTATAGGTAAGGTTAGGTTAGGTAGCCAAAAAAAGCTAGGTTAGGTTAGGTTAGGTAGGTTAGGTAGACGAAAAAACATTAATTCATGAAAACTTGGCTTATTAGGCTAATCGGGCCTTGAATAGTAGGCTGAGAAGTGCGTTCTGGCTATTAGGTACGACATATATATATATATATATATATATATATATATATATATATATATATATATATATATATATGTCGTACCTAGTAGCCAGAACGCACTTCTCAGCCTACTATGCAAGGCCCGATTTGCCTAATAAGCCAAGTTTTCCTGAATTAATATATTTTCTCTAATTTTTTTCTTATGAAATGATAAAACTGTTCATTTTATTATGTATGAGTTAAGTTCTTTTCATTTGAGTTAAAACTAATGTAGATATATAACCGAACCTAACCAACCCTAAAATGGTTAACATAAATTGATTGGAATATGTATGTGGACGCTCAGTTAGTGTTACTGTAATTTATATGGTTAACGTTTGAATGACATAGTTTCCCCTCATTGTCACATTTTTTGTTACTATTTCGCTGTTCATTCTCACTCTCTCTGAATCCCGTTGACTAATTGTGCTCACGAGTGTTTGTTTAAGGTACGGTAACCATAAGCTTTTCACACAATAATTTGCAACTATTTAAGAAGATACATTTCTAAAGATTATTTAAGTTTGTAATAAATATTCTTTTTCCTAACATACAAGTCAATCACACAGTACCTAACTTCAGTCAGAAACACTTTTCTTACTTTATCTCGCAACGTCTTTTGCATATATATCCTATCTTAAAAAAATAACAATTTTAATTCATAACTGGCAACCCCCCTCCCCTCCAGAGCTTTCAAGGCCACCAAACATCATTCCTTTCCCTTAACCTCTCCCAAATTATCTTTTGCACCAATACACAAACTAGGGGGCTTTATTGCTGAGTGGACGTCGCTCCCGACTCGTAATCCTAGCTCATTCGATCCCCCGGTGATGGCACAAACGGAAATCAGCAGAGTTTCTATCATTCTGATGCCCTCTGTTACTTAGCAGTAAATATGTAAATGAGCGTTAGACAGCTGTTGCGGGCTGCTTCCTGGGTGTGTGTGTGTGTCAGTGTGTGTGTGGAATTTTTTTTATTAGTTAATAATAATTGATTGATTGGCAGTTGAGAGGCGGGCCGAAAGAGCAGAGCTCAACCCTCGCAAGCACAACTAGGTGAACACAACTAGATAAATACTAACAAACCACGATCTCGTACAATCCACTACACACACAACCCAGCCTCCCCCCCAACTCCCTAAATCACTCTACCTAAGTCATTAAAAAATTAAAATAAATCAATTAATACACCAAAAATACTAACTATAAATAAAGGAACCAAATTTGAGACATACAGCGACTCCAGCGTGGTCTAGTCGGAAGAGAACGTGTTCTCATCTGGATAGATTGCGATCGAGCCTGTCGGAACGGGTGTGTAACTGCAGGGCACAAATATTTGTGTGTCCCCTCCTGTAGCTGCCTCTGTTTCGACAGGTTTCCTGGATAGCTAGAATTGACCTGGCCCTTGGAAAGTGGGGAAGGGGTGAAATCCGTTGGGCTCACGGATGGATACCTTGGATCCATGGACTTAGGGCAGGTCTAATCACCTGGGATTCGAACCCACGGTGGGAATAAGGGAGGAGATATGGGGAGGGGAAGGGGAAGGATGTTTCCTGGAACCAAACCTCACATAAACCCGGACACTCACACACACACACACCCTCACCCGAACACTCACAGGGGCACTCACACTCACACACACCCATAGACTGTGATAAGGGAGACCATCTGAGGGGACACAGATGGCCTCGTGGACCCACAGGCATAACCGGACACACACGCAACCGGACTCTCACACACTCACACGGACACTCACAGGGATAAACACACACACAGACACACATCCATAGACACAAACTTTGATAAGGGAGACCATCTGAGGGGACACAGATGGCCTCCTGGACCCACAGGCATATATCAATATTTAAATATACATACATATTTATAAATATAACATATTTAAAAAAAAAAAAAAAAAAAAAAAAAAAAAAAATATATATATATATATATATATATATATATATATATATATATATATATATATATATATATATATATATATATATATATATATATATATATATATATATATATATATATATATATATGTGTGTGTGTGTGTATATCACGAAAATGAACACGTGATTAAGAATGTGACAATGTCAGACCACGGAGGAAAATGAAACAGGAATTTCCTTGAGTACTTTCGTATATTAAATACATCTTCAGAAGGAATCTTCTTTCTGAAGATGTATTTAATATACGAAAGTACTTAAGGAAATTCCTGTTTCATTTTCCTCCGTGGTCTGACATATATATATATATATATATATATATATATATATATATATATATGTCGTACCTAGTAGCCAGAACTCTCTTCTCAGCCTACTATTCAAGGCCCGATTTGCCTAATAAGCCAAGTTTTCCTGAATTAATATATTTACTCTAGTTTTTTTCTTATGAAATGATAAAGCAACCCTTTTCTCTATGTATGAGGTCAATTTTTTTTATTGGAGTTAAAATTAACGTAGATATATGACCGAACCTAACCAACCCTACCTAACCTAACCTAACCTATATTTATAGGTAAGGTTAGGTTAGGTAGCCAAAAAAAGCTAGGTTAGGTTAGGTTAGGTAGGTTAGGTAGACGAAAAAACATTAATTCATGAAAACTTGGCTTATTAGGCTAATCGGGCCTTGAATAGTAGGCTGAGAAGTGCGTTCTGGCTATTAGGTACGACATATATATATATATATATATATATATATATATATATATATATGTCGTACCTAGTAGCCAGAACGCACTTCTCAGCCTACTATGCAAGGCCCGATTTGCCTAATAAGCCAAGTTTTCCTGAATTAATATATTTTCTCTAATTTTTTTCTTATGAAATGATAAAACTGTTCATTTTATTATGTATGAGTTAAGTTCTTTTCATTTGAGTTAAAACTAATGTAGATATATAACCGAACCTAACCAACCCTAAAATGGTTAACATAAATTGATTGGAATATGTATGTGGACGCTCAGTTAGTGTTACTGTAATTTATATGGTTAACGTTTGAATGACATAGTTTCCCCTCATTGTCACATTTTTTGTTACTATTTCGCTGTTCATTCTCACTCTCTCTGAATCCCGTTGACTAATTGTGCTCACGAGTGTTTGTTTAAGGTACGGTAACCATAAGCTTTTCACACAATAATTTGCAACTATTTAAGAAGATACATTTCTAAAGATTATTTAAGTTTCTAATAAATATTCTTTTTCCTAACATACAAGTCAATCACACAGTACCTAACTTCAGTCAGAAACACTTTTCTTACTTTATCTCGCAACGTCTTTTGCATATATATCCTATCTTAAAAAAATAACAATTTTAATTCATAACTGGCAACCCCCCTCCCCTCCAGAGCTTTCAAGGCCACCAAACATCATTCCTTTCCCTTAACCTCTCCCAAATTATCTTTTGCACCAATACACAAACTAGGGGGCTTTATTGCTGAGTGGACGTCGCTCCCGACTCGTAATCCTAGCTCATTCGATCCCCCGGTGATGGCACAAACGGAAATCAGCAGAGTTTCTATCATTCTGATGCCCTCTGTTACTTAGCAGTAAATATGTAAATGAGCGTTAGACAGCTGTTGCGGGCTGCTTCCTGGGTGTGTGTGTGTGTCAGTGTGTGTGTGGAATTTTTTTTATTAGTTAATAATAATTGATTGATTGGCAGTTGAGAGGCGGGCCGAAAGAGCAGAGCTCAACCCTCGCAAGCACAACTAGGTGAACACAACTAGATAAATACTAACAAACCACGATCTCGTACAATCCACTACACACACAACCCAGCCTCCCCCCCAACTCCCTAAATCACTCTACCTAAGTCATTAAAAAATTAAAATAAATCAATTAATACACCAAAAATACTAACTATAAATAAAGGAACCAAATTTGAGACATACAGCGACTCCAGCGTGGTCTAGTCGGAAGAGAACGTGTTCTCATCTGGATAGATTGCGATCGAGCCTGTCGGAACGGGTGTGTAACTGCAGGGCACAAATATTTGTGTGTCCCCTCCTGTAGCTGCCTCTGTTTCGACAGGTTTCCTGGATAGCTAGAATTGACCTGGCCCTTGGAAAGTGGGGAAGGGGTGAAATCCGTTGGGCTCACGGATGGATACCTTGGATCCATGGACTTAGGGCAGGTCTAATCACCTGGGATTCGAACCCACGGTGGGAATAAGGGAGGAGATATGGGGAGGGGAAGGGGAAGGATGTTTCCTGGAACCAAACCTCACATAAACCCGGACACTCACACACACACACACCCTCACCCGAACACTCACAGGGGCACTCACACTCACACACACCCATAGACTGTGATAAGGGAGACCATCTGAGGGGACACAGATGGCCTCGTGGACCCACAGGCATAACCGGACACACACGCAACCGGACTCTCACACACTCACACGGACACTCACAGGGATAAACACACACACAGACACACATCCATAGACACAAACTTTGATAAGGGAGACCATCTGAGGGGACACAGATGGCCTCCTGGACCCACAGGCATATATCAATATTTAAATATACATACATATTTATAAATATAACATATTTAAAAAAAAAAAAAAAAAAAAAAAAAAAAATATATATATATATATATATATATATATATATATATATATATATATATATATATATATATATATATATATATATATATATATATATATATATATATATATATATATATATATATATATATATGTGTGTGTGTGTGTATATCACGAAAATGAACACGTGATTAAGAATGTGACAATGTCAGACCACGGAGGAAAATGAAACAGGAATTTCCTTGAGTACTTTCGTATATTAAATACATCTTCAGAAGGAATCTTCTTTCTGAAGATGTATTTAATATACGAAAGTACTTAAGGAAATTCCTGTTTCATTTTCCTCCGTGGTCTGACATATATATATATATATATATATATATATATATATATATATATATGTCGTACCTAGTAGCCAGAACTCTCTTCTCAGCCTACTATTCAAGGCCCGATTTGCCTAATAAGCCAAGTTTTCCTGAATTAATATATTTACTCTAGTTTTTTTCTTATGAAATGATAAAGCAACCCTTTTCTCTATGTATGAGGTCAATTTTTTTTATTGGAGTTAAAATTAACGTAGATATATGACCGAACCTAACCAACCCTACCTAACCTAACCTAACCTATATTTATAGGTAAGGTTAGGTTAGGTAGCCAAAAAAAGCTAGGTTAGGTTAGGTTAGGTAGGTTAGGTAGACGAAAAAACATTAATTCATGAAAACTTGGCTTATTAGGCTAATCGGGCCTTGAATAGTAGGCTGAGAAGTGCGTTCTGGCTATTAGGTACGACATATATATATATATATATATATATATATATATATATATATATATATATATGTCGTACCTAGTAGCCAGAACGCACTTCTCAGCCTACTATGCAAGGCCCGATTTGCCTAATAAGCCAAGTTTTCCTGAATTAATATATTTTCTCTAATTTTTTTCTTATGAAATGATAAAACTGTTCATTTTATTATGTATGAGTTAAGTTCTTTTCATTTGAGTTAAAACTAATGTAGATATATAACCGAACCTAACCAACCCTAAAATGGTTAACATAAATTGATTGGAATATGTATGTGGACGCTCAGTTAGTGTTACTGTAATTTATATGGTTAACGTTTGAATGACATAGTTTCCCCTCATTGTCACATTTTTTGTTACTATTTCGCTGTTCATTCTCACTCTCTCTGAATCCCGTTGACTAATTGTGCTCACGAGTGTTTGTTTAAGGTACGGTAACCATAAGCTTTTCACACAATAATTTGCAACTATTTAAGAAGATACATTTCTAAAGATTATTTAAGTTTCTAATAAATATTCTTTTTCCTAACATACAAGTCAATCACACAGTACCTAACTTCAGTCAGAAACACTTTTCTTACTTTATCTCGCAACGTCTTTTGCATATATATCCTATCTTAAAAAAATAACAATTTTAATTCATAACTGGCAACCCCCCTCCCCTCCAGAGCTTTCAAGGCCACCAAACATCATTCCTTTCCCTTAACCTCTCCCAAATTATCTTTTGCACCAATACACAAACTAGGGGGCTTTATTGCTGAGTGGACGTCGCTCCCGACTCGTAATCCTAGCTCATTCGATCCCCCGGTGATGGCACAAACGGAAATCAGCAGAGTTTCTATCATTCTGATGCCCTCTGTTACTTAGCAGTAAATATGTAAATGAGCGTTAGACAGCTGTTGCGGGCTGCTTCCTGGGTGTGTGTGTGTGTCAGTGTGTGTGTGGAATTTTTTTTATTAGTTAATAATAATTGATTGATTGGCAGTTGAGAGGCGGGCCGAAAGAGCAGAGCTCAACCCTCGCAAGCACAACTAGGTGAACACAACTAGATAAATACTAACAAACCACGATCTCGTACAATCCACTACACACACAACCCAGCCTCCCCCCCAACTCCCTAAATCACTCTACCTAAGTCATTAAAAAATTAAAATAAATCAATTAATACACCAAAAATACTAACTATAAATAAAGGAACCAAATTTGAGACATACAGCGACTCCAGCGTGGTCTAGTCGGAAGAGAACGTGTTCTCATCTGGATAGATTGCGATCGAGCCTGTCGGAACGGGTGTGTAACTGCAGGGCACAAATATTTGTGTGTCCCCTCCTGTAGCTGCCTCTGTTTCGACAGGTTTCCTGGATAGCTAGAATTGACCTGGCCCTTGGAAAGTGGGGAAGGGGTGAAATCCGTTGGGCTCACGGATGGATACCTTGGATCCATGGACTTAGGGCAGGTCTAATCACCTGGGATTCGAACCCACGGTGGGAATAAGGGAGGAGATATGGGGAGGGGAAGGGGAAGGATGTTTCCTGGAACCAAACCTCACATAAACCCGGACACTCACACACACACACACCCTCACCCGAACACTCACAGGGGCACTCACACTCACACACACCCATAGACTGTGATAAGGGAGACCATCTGAGGGGACACAGATGGCCTCGTGGACCCACAGGCATAACCGGACACACACGCAACCGGACTCTCACACACTCACACGGACACTCACAGGGATAAACACACACACAGACACACATCCATAGACACAAACTTTGATAAGGGAGACCATCTGAGGGGACACAGATGGCCTCCTGGACCCACAGGCATATATCAATATTTAAATATACATACATATTTATAAATATAACATATTTAAAAAAAAAAAAAAAAAAAAAAAAAAAATATATATATATATATATATATATATATATATATATATATATATATATATATATATATATATATATATATATATATATATATATATATATATATATATATATATATATATATATATATATGTGTGTGTGTGTGTATATCACGAAAATGAACACGTGATTAAGAATGTGACAATGTCAGACCACGGAGGAAAATGAAACAGGAATTTCCTTGAGTACTTTCGTATATTAAATACATCTTCAGAAGGAATCTTCTTTCTGAAGATGTATTTAATATACGAAAGTACTTAAGGAAATTCCTGTTTCATTTTCCTCCGTGGTCTGACATATATATATATATATATATATATATATATATATATATATATGTCGTACCTAGTAGCCAGAACTCTCTTCTCAGCCTACTATTCAAGGCCCGATTTGCCTAATAAGCCAAGTTTTCCTGAATTAATATATTTACTCTAGTTTTTTTCTTATGAAATGATAAAGCAACCCTTTTCTCTATGTATGAGGTCAATTTTTTTTATTGGAGTTAAAATTAACGTAGATATATGACCGAACCTAACCAACCCTACCTAACCTAACCTAACCTATATTTATAGGTAAGGTTAGGTTAGGTAGCCAAAAAAAGCTAGGTTAGGTTAGGTTAGGTAGGTTAGGTAGACGAAAAAACATTAATTCATGAAAACTTGGCTTATTAGGCTAATCGGGCCTTGAATAGTAGGCTGAGAAGTGCGTTCTGGCTATTAGGTACGACATATATATATATATATATATATATATATATATATATATATATATATATATATATATATATATATATATATATATATATATATATATATATATATATATATATATATATATATGTCGTACCTAGTAGCCAGAACGCACTTCTCAGCCTACTATGCAAGGCCCGATTTGCCTAATAAGCCAAGTTTTCCTGAATTAATATATTTTCTCTAATTTTTTTCTTATGAAATGATAAAACTGTTCATTTTATTATGTATGAGTTAAGTTCTTTTCATTTGAGTTAAAACTAATGTAGATATATAACCGAACCTAACCAACCCTAAAATGGTTAACATAAATTGATTGGAATATGTATGTGGACGCTCAGTTAGTGTTACTGTAATTTATATGGTTAACGTTTGAATGACATAGTTTCCCCTCATTGTCACATTTTTTGTTACTATTTCGCTGTTCATTCTCACTCTCTCTGAATCCCGTTGACTAATTGTGCTCACGAGTGTTTGTTTAAGGTACGGTAACCATAAGCTTTTCACACAATAATTTGCAACTATTTAAGAAGATACATTTCTAAAGATTATTTAAGTTTCTAATAAATATTCTTTTTCCTAACATACAAGTCAATCACACAGTACCTAACTTCAGTCAGAAACACTTTTCTTACTTTATCTCGCAACGTCTTTTGCATATATATCCTATCTTAAAAAAATAACAATTTTAATTCATAACTGGCAACCCCCCTCCCCTCCAGAGCTTTCAAGGCCACCAAACATCATTCCTTTCCCTTAACCTCTCCCAAATTATCTTTTGCACCAATACACAAACTAGGGGGCTTTATTGCTGAGTGGACGTCGCTCCCGACTCGTAATCCTAGCTCATTCGATCCCCCGGTGATGGCACAAACGGAAATCAGCAGAGTTTCTATCATTCTGATGCCCTCTGTTACTTAGCAGTAAATATGTAAATGAGCGTTAGACAGCTGTTGCGGGCTGCTTCCTGGGTGTGTGTGTGTGTCAGTGTGTGTGTGGAATTTTTTTTATTAGTTAATAATAATTGATTGATTGGCAGTTGAGAGGCGGGCCGAAAGAGCAGAGCTCAACCCTCGCAAGCACAACTAGGTGAACACAACTAGATAAATACTAACAAACCACGATCTCGTACAATCCACTACACACACAACCCAGCCTCCCCCCCAACTCCCTAAATCACTCTACCTAAGTCATTAAAAAATTAAAACAAATCAATTAATACACCAAAAATACTAACTATAAATAAAGGAACCAAATTTGAGACATACAGCGACTCCAGCGTGGTCTAGTCGGAAGAGAACGTGTTCTCATCTGGATAGATTGCGATCGAGCCTGTCGGAACGGGTGTGTAACTGCAGGGCACAAATATTTGTGTGTCCCCTCCTGTAGCTGCCTCTGTTTCGACAGGTTTCCTGGATAGCTAGAATTGACCTGGCCCTTGGAAAGTGGGGAAGGGGTGAAATCCGTTGGGCTCACGGATGGATACCTTGGATCCATGGACTTAGGGCAGGTCTAATCACCTGGGATTCGAACCCACGGTGGGAATAAGGGAGGAGATATGGGGAGGGGAAGGGGAAGGATGTTTCCTGGAACCAAACCTCACATAAACCCGGACACTCACACACACACACACCCTCACCCGAACACTCACAGGGGCACTCACACTCACACACACCCATAGACTGTGATAAGGGAGACCATCTGAGGGGACACAGATGGCCTCGTGGACCCACAGGCATAACCGGACACACACGCAACCGGACTCTCACACACTCACACGGACACTCACAGGGATAAACACACACACAGACACACATCCATAGACACAAACTTTGATAAGGGAGACCATCTGAGGGGACACAGATGGCCTCCTGGACCCACAGGCATATATCAATATTTAAATATACATACATATTTATAAATATAACATATTTAAAAAAAAAAAAAAAAAAAAAAAAAAAATATATATATATATATATATATATATATATATATATATATATATATATATATATATATATATATATATATATATATATATATATATATATATATATATATATATATATATATATATATATATATGTGTGTGTGTGTGTATATCACGAAAATGAACACGTGATTAAGAATGTGACAATGTCAGACCACGGAGGAAAATGAAACAGGAATTTCCTTGAGTACTTTCGTATATTAAATACATCTTCAGAAGGAATCTTCTTTCTGAAGATGTATTTAATATACGAAAGTACTTAAGGAAATTCCTGTTTCATTTTCCTCCGTGGTCTGACATATATATATATATATATATATATATATATATATATATGTCGTACCTAGTAGCCAGAACTCTCTTCTCAGCCTACTATTCAAGGCCCGATTTGCCTAATAAGCCAAGTTTTCCTGAATTAATATATTTACTCTAGTTTTTTTCTTATGAAATGATAAAGCAACCCTTTTCTCTATGTATGAGGTCAATTTTTTTTATTGGAGTTAAAATTAACGTAGATATATGACCGAACCTAACCAACCCTACCTAACCTAACCTAACCTATATTTATAGGTAAGGTTAGGTTAGGTAGCCAAAAAAAGCTAGGTTAGGTTAGGTTAGGTAGGTTAGGTAGACGAAAAAACATTAATTCATGAAAACTTGGCTTATTAGGCTAATCGGGCCTTGAATAGTAGGCTGAGAAGTGCGTTCTGGCTATTAGGTACGACATATATATATATATATATATATATATATATATATATATATATATATATATATATATATATATATATATATATATATATATATATATGTCGTACCTAGTAGCCAGAACGCACTTCTCAGCCTACTATGCAAGGCCCGATTTGCCTAATAAGCCAAGTTTTCCTGAATTAATATATTTTCTCTAATTTTTTTCTTATGAAATGATAAAACTGTTCATTTTATTATGTATGAGTTAAGTTCTTTTCATTTGAGTTAAAACTAATGTAGATATATAACCGAACCTAACCAACCCTAAAATGGTTAACATAAATTGATTGGAATATGTATGTGGACGCTCAGTTAGTGTTACTGTAATTTATATGGTTAACGTTTGAATGACATAGTTTCCCCTCATTGTCACATTTTTTGTTACTATTTCGCTGTTCATTCTCACTCTCTCTGAATCCCGTTGACTAATTGTGCTCACGAGTGTTTGTTTAAGGTACGGTAACCATAAGCTTTTCACACAATAATTTGCAACTATTTAAGAAGATACATTTCTAAAGATTATTTAAGTTTGTAATAAATATTCTTTTTCCTAACATACAAGTCAATCACACAGTACCTAACTTCAGTCAGAAACACTTTTCTTACTTTATCTCGCAACGTCTTTTGCATATATATCCTATCTTAAAAAAATAACAATTTTAATTCATAACTGGCAACCCCCCTCCCCTCCAGAGCTTTCAAGGCCACCAAACATCATTCCTTTCCCTTAACCTCTCCCAAATTATCTTTTGCACCAATACACAAACTAGGGGGCTTTATTGCTGAGTGGACGTCGCTCCCGACTCGTAATCCTAGCTCATTCGATCCCCCGGTGATGGCACAAACGGAAATCAGCAGAGTTTCTATCATTCTGATGCCCTCTGTTACTTAGCAGTAAATATGTAAATGAGCGTTAGACAGCTGTTGCGGGCTGCTTCCTGGGTGTGTGTGTGTGTCAGTGTGTGTGTGGAATTTTTTTTATTAGTTAATAATAATTGATTGATTGGCAGTTGAGAGGCGGGCCGAAAGAGCAGAGCTCAACCCTCGCAAGCACAACTAGGTGAACACAACTAGATAAATACTAACAAACCACGATCTCGTACAATCCACTACACACACAACCCAGCCTCCCCCCCAACTCCCTAAATCACTCTACCTAAGTCATTAAAAAATTAAAACAAATCAATTAATACACCAAAAATACTAACTATAAATAAAGGAACCAAATTTGAGACATACAGCGACTCCAGCGTGGTCTAGTCGGAAGAGAACGTGTTCTCATCTGGATAGATTGCGATCGAGCCTGTCGGAACGGGTGTGTAACTGCAGGGCACAAATATTTGTGTGTCCCCTCCTGTAGCTGCCTCTGTTTCGACAGGTTTCCTGGATAGCTAGAATTGACCTGGCCCTTGGAAAGTGGGGAAGGGGTGAAATCCGTTGGGCTCACGGATGGATACCTTGGATCCATGGACTTAGGGCAGGTCTAATCACCTGGGATTCGAACCCACGGTGGGAATAAGGGAGGAGATATGGGGAGGGGAAGGGGAAGGATGTTTCCTGGAACCAAACCTCACATAAACCCGGACACTCACACACACACACACCCTCACCCGAACACTCACAGGGGCACTCACACTCACACACACCCATAGACTGTGATAAGGGAGACCATCTGAGGGGACACAGATGGCCTCGTGGACCCACAGGCATAACCGGACACACACGCAACCGGACTCTCACACACTCACACGGACACTCACAGGGATAAACACACACACAGACACACATCCATAGACACAAACTGTGATAAGGGAGACCATCTGAGGGGACACAGATGGCCTCCTGGACCCACAGGTATATATCAATATTTAAATATACATACATATTTATAAATATAACATATTTAAAAAAAAAAAATAAATAAAATAAAAAAAAAATATATATATATATATATATATATATATATATATATATATATATATATATATATATATATATATATATATATATATATATATATATATATATATATATGTGTGTGTGTGTGTGTATATCACGAAAATGAACACGTGATTAAGAATGTGACAATGTCAGACCACGGAGGAAAATGAAACAGGAATTTCCTTGAGTACTTTCGTATATTAAATACATCTTCAGAAGGAATCTTCTTTCTGAAGATGTATTTAATATACGAAAGTACTTAAGGAAATTCCTGTTTCATTTTCCTCCGTGGTCTGACATATATATATATATATATATATATATATATATATATATATATATATATATATATATATATATATATATATATATATATATATATGTCGTACCTAGTAGCCAGAACTCACTTCTCAGCCTACTATTCAAGGCCCGATTTGCCTAATAAGCCAAGTTTTCCTGAATTAATATATTTACTATAATTTTTTTCTTATGAAATGATAAAGCAACCCTTTTCTCTATGTATCAGGTCAATTTCTTTTTATTGGAGTTAAAATTAACGTAGATATATGACCGAACCTAACCAACCCTACCTAACCTAACCTAACCTATATTTATAGGTAAGGTTAGGTTAGGTAGCCAAAAAAAGCTAGGATAGGTTAGGTTAGGTAGGTTAGGTAGACGAAAAAACATTAATTCATGAAAACTTGGCTTATTAGGCAAATCGGGCCTTGAATAGTAGGCTGAGAAGTGCGTTCTGGCTACTAGGTACGACATATATATATATATATGTCGTACCTAGTAGCCAGAACGCACTTCTCAGCCTACTATGCAAGGCCCGATTTGCCTAATAAGCCAAGTTTTCCTGAATTAATATATTTTCTCTAATTTTTTTCTTATGAAATGATAAAACTGTTCATTTTATTATGTATGAGTTAAGTTCTTTTCATTTGAGTTAAAACTAATGTAGATATATAACCGAACCTAACCAACCCTAAAATGGTTAACATAAATTGATTGGAATATGTATGTGGACGCTCAGTTAGTGTTACTGTAATTTATATGGTTAACGTTTGAATGACATAGTTTCCCCTCATTGTCACATTTTTTGTTACTATTTCGCTGTTCATTCTCACTCTCTCTGAATCCCGTTGACTAATTGTGCTCACGAGTGTTTGTTTAAGGTACGGTAACCATAAGCTTTTCACACAATAATTTGCAACTATTTAAGAAGATACATTTCTAAAGATTATTTAAGTTTGTAATAAATATTCTTTTTCCTAACATACAAGTCAATCACACAGTACCTAACTTCAGTCAGAAACACTTTTCTTACTTTATCTCGCAACGTCTTTTGCATATATATCCTATCTTAAAAAAATAACAATTTTAATTCATAACTGGCAACCCCCCTCCCCTCCAGAGCTTTCAAGGCCACCAAACATCATTCCTTTCCCTTAACCTCTCCCAAATTATCTTTTGCACCAATACACAAACTAGGGGGCTTTATTGCTGAGTGGACGTCGCTCCCGACTCGTAATCCTAGCTCATTCGATCCCCCGGTGATGGCACAAACGGAAATCAGCAGAGTTTCTATCATTCTGATGCCCTCTGTTACTTAGCAGTAAATATGTAAATGAGCGTTAGACAGCTGTTGCGGGCTGCTTCCTGGGTGTGTGTGTGTGTCAGTGTGTGTGTGGAATTTTTTTTATTAGTTAATAATAATTGATTGATTGGCAGTTGAGAGGCGGGCCGAAAGAGCAGAGCTCAACCCTCGCAAGCACAACTAGGTGAACACAACTAGATAAATACTAACAAACCACGATCTCGTACAATCCACTACACACACAACCCAGCCTCCCCCCCAACTCCCTAAATCACTCTACCTAAGTCATTAAAAAATTAAAACAAATCAATTAATACACCAAAAATACTAACTATATATAAAGGAACCAAATTTGAGACATACAGCGACTCCAGCGTGGTCTAGTCGGAAGAGAACGTGTTCTCATCTGGATAGATTGCGATCGAGCCTGTCGGAACGGGTGTGTAACTGCAGGGCACAAATATTTGTGTGTCCCCTCCTGTAGCTGCCTCTGTTTCGACAGGTTTCCTGGATAGCTAGAATTGACCTGGCCCTTGGAAAGTGGGGAAGGAGTGAAATCCGTTGGGCTCACGGATGGATACCTTGGATCCATGGACTTAGGGCAGGTCTAATCACCTGGGATTCGAACCCACGGTGGGAATAAGGGAGGAGATATGGGGAGGGGAAGGGGAAGGATGTTTCCTGGAACCAAACCTCACATAAACCCGGACACTCACACACACACACACCCTCACCCGAACACTCACAGGGGCACTCACACTCACACACACCCATAGACTGTGATAAGGGAGACCATCTGAGGGGACACAGATGGCCTCGTGGACCCACAGGCATAACCGGACACACACGCAACCGGACTCTCACACACTCACACGGACACTCACAGGGATAAACACACACACAGACACACATCCATAGACACAAACTGTGATAAGGGAGACCATCTGAGGGGACACAGATGGCCTCCTGGACCCACAGGTATATATCAATATTTAAATATACATACATATTTATAAATATAACATATTTAAAAAAAAAAAAAAATAAAAAAAAAAAAAAAAAAAAAAATATATATATATATATATATATATATATATATATATATATATATATATATATATATATATATATATATATATATATATATATATATATATATATATATATATATATATATATATATATATATATATATATATATATATATATATGTGTGTGTGTGTGTATATCACGAAAATGAACACGTGATTAAGAATGTGACAATGTCAGACCACGGAGGAAAATGAAACAGGAATTTCCTTGAGTACTTTCGTATATTAAATACATCTTCAGAAGGAATCTTCTTTCTGAAGATGTATTTAATATACGAAAGTACTTAAGGAAATTCCTGATTCATTTTCCTCCGTGGTCTGACATATATATATATATATATATATATATATATATATATATATATATATATATATATATATATATATGTCGTACCTAGTAGCCAGAACTCACTTCTCAGCCTACTATTCAAGGCCCGATTTGCCTAATAAGCCAAGTTTTCCTGAATTAATATATTTACTATAATTTTTTTCTTATGAAATGATAAAGCAACCCTTTTCTCTATGTATCAGGTCAATTTCTTTTTATTGGAGTTAAAATTAACGTAGATATATGACCGAACCTAACCAACCCTACCTAACCTAACCTAACCTATATTTATAGGTAAGGTTAGGTTAGGTAGCCAAAAAAAGCTAGGTTAGGTTAGGTTAGGTAGGTTAGGTAGACGAAAAAACATTAATTCATGAAAACTTGGCTTATTAGGCAAATCGGGCCTTGAATAGTAGGCTGAGAAGTGCGTTCTGGCTACTAGGTACGACATATATATATATATATATGTCGTACCTAGTAGCCAGAACGCACTTCTCAGCCTACTATGCAAGGCCCGATTTGCCTAATAAGCCAAGTTTTCCTGAATTAATATATTTTCTCTAATTTTTTTCTTATGAAATGATAAAACTGTTCATTTTATTATGTATGAGTTAAGTTCTTTTCATTTGAGTTAAAACTAATGTAGATATATAACCGAACCTAACCAACCCTAAAATGGTTAACATAAATTGATTGGAATATGTATGTGGACGCTCAGTTAGTGTTACTGTAATTTATATGGTTAACGTTTGAATGACATAGTTTCCCCTCATTGTCACATTTTTTGTTACTATTTCGCTGTTCATTCTCACTCTCTCTGAATCCCGTTGACTAATTGTGCTCACGAGTGTTTGTTTAAGGTACGGTAACCATAAGCTTTTCACACAATAATTTGCAACTATTTAAGAAGATACATTTCTAAAGATTATTTAAGTTTGTAATAAATATTCTTTTTCCTAACATACAAGTCAATCACACAGTACCTAACTTCAGTCAGAAACACTTTTCTTACTTTATCTCGCAACGTCTTTTGCATATATATCCTATCTTAAAAAAATAACAATTTTAATTCATAACTGGCAACCCCCCTCCCCTCCAGAGCTTTCAAGGCCACCAAACATCATTCCTTTCCCTTAACCTCTCCCAAATTATCTTTTGCACCAATACACAAACTAGGGGGCTTTATTGCTGAGTGGACGTCGCTCCCGACTCGTAATCCTAGCTCATTCGATCCCCCGGTGATGGCACAAACGGAAATCAGCAGAGTTTCTATCATTCTGATGCCCTCTGTTACTTAGCAGTAAATATGTAAATGAGCGTTAGACAGCTGTTGCGGGCTGCTTCCTGGGTGTGTGTGTGTGTCAGTGTGTGTGTGGAATTTTTTTTATTAGTTAATAATAATTGATTGATTGGCAGTTGAGAGGCGGGCCGAAAGAGCAGAGCTCAACCCTCGCAAGCACAACTAGGTGAACACAACTAGATAAATACTAACAAACCACGATCTCGTACAATCCACTACACACACAACCCAGCCTCCCCCCCAACTCCCTAAATCACTCTACCTAAGTCATTAAAAAATTAAAACAAATCAATTAATACACCAAAAATACTAACTATAAATAAAGGAACCAAATTTGAGACATACAGCGACTCCAGCGTGGTCTAGTCGGAAGAGAACGTGTTCTCATCTGGATAGATTGCGATCGAGCCTGTCGGAACGGGTGTGTAACTGCAGGGCACAAATATTTGTGTGTCCCCTCCTGTAGCTGCCTCTGTTTCGACAGGTTTCCTGGATAGCTAGAACTGACCTGGCCCTTGGAAAGTGGGGAAGGGGTGAAATCCGTTGGGCTCACGGATGGATACCTTGGATCCATGGACTTAGGGCAGGTCTAATCACCTGGGATTCGAACCCACGGTGGGAATAAGGGAGGAGATATGGGGAGGGGAAGGGGAAGGATGTTTCCTGGAACCAAACCTCACATAAACCCGGACACTCACACACACACACACCCTCACCCGAACACTCACAGGGGCACTCACACTCACACACACCCATAGACTGTGATAAGGGAGACCATCTGAGGGGACACAGATGGCCTCGTGGACCCACAGGCATAACCGGACACACACGCAACCGGACTCTCACACACTCACACGGACACTCACAGGGATAAACACACACACAGACACACATCCATAGACACAAACTGTGATAAGGGAGACCATCTGAGGGGACACAGATGGCCTCCTGGACCCACAGGTATATATCAATATTTAAATATACATACATATTTATAAATATAACATATTTTTAAAAAATAAATAAATAAAATAAAAAAAAAAATATATATATATATATATATATATATATATATATATATATATATATATATATATATATATATATATATATATATATATATATATATATATATATATATATATATATATATATATATATATATATGCGAACAAGCCTGAATGGTCCCCAGGACAATATGCAATATATATATGTGTGTGTGTGTGTATATCACGAAAATGAACACGTGATTAAGAATGTGACAATGTCAGACCACGGAGGAAAATGAAACAGGAATTTCCTTGAGTACTTTCGTATATTAAATACATCTTCAGAAGGAATCTTCTTTCTGAAGATGTATTTAATATACGAAAGTACTTAAGGAAATTCCTGTTTCATTTTCCTCCGTGGTCTGACATATATATATATATATATATATATATATATATATATATATATATATATATATATATATATATATATATATATATATATATATATATGTCGTACCTAGTAGCCAGAACTCACTTCTCAGCCTACTATTCAAGGCCCGATTTGCCTAATAAGCCAAGTTTTCCTGAATTAATATATTTACTATAATTTTTTTCTTATGAAATGATAAAGCAACCCTTTTCTCTATGTATCAGGTCAATTTCTTTTTATTGGAGTTAAAATTAACGTAGATATATGACCGAACCTAACCAACCCTACCTAACCTAACCTAACCTATATTTATAGGTAAGGTTAGGTTAGGTAGCCAAAAAAAGCTAGGTTAGGTTAGGTTAGGTAGGTTAGGTAGACGAAAAAACATTAATTCATGAAAACTTGGCTTATTAGGCAAATCGGGCCTTGAATAGTAGGCTGAGAAGTGCGTTCTGGCTACTAGGTACGACATATATATATATATATGTCGTACCTAGTAGCCAGAACGCACTTCTCAGCCTACTATGCAAGGCCCGATTTGCCTAATAAGCCAAGTTTTCCTGAATTAATATATTTTCTCTAATTTTTTTCTTATGAAATGATAAAACTGTTCATTTTATTATGTATGAGTTAAGTTCTTTTCATTTGAGTTAAAACTAATGTAGATATATAACCGAACCTAACCAACCCTAAAATGGTTAACATAAATTGATTGGAATATGTATGTGGACGCTCAGTTAGTGTTACTGTAATTTATATGGTTAACGTTTGAATGACATAGTTTCCCCTCATTGTCACATTTTTTGTTACTATTTCGCTGTTCATTCTCACTCTCTCTGAATCCCGTTGACTAATTGTGCTCACGAGTGTTTGTTTAAGGTACGGTAACCATAAGCTTTTCACACAATAATTTGCAACTATTTAAGAAGATACATTTCTAAAGATTATTTAAGTTTGTAATAAATATTCTTTTTCCTAACATACAAGTCAATCACACAGTACCTAACTTCAGTCAGAAACACTTTTCTTACTTTATCTCGCAACGTCTTTTGCATATATATCCTATCTTAAAAAAATAACAATTTTAATTCATAACTGGCAACCCCCCTCCCCTCCAGAGCTTTCAAGGCCACCAAACATCATTCCTTTCCCTTAACCTCTCCCAAATTATCTTTTGCACCAATACACAAACTAGGGGGCTTTATTGCTGAGTGGACGTCGCTCCCGACTCGTAATCCTAGCTCATTCGATCCCCCGGTGATGGCACAAACGGAAATCAGCAGAGTTTCTATCATTCTGATGCCCTCTGTTACTTAGCAGTAAATATGTAAATGAGCGTTAGACAGCTGTTGCGGGCTGCTTCCTGGGTGTGTGTGTGTGTCAGTGTGTGTGTGGAATTTTTTTTATTAGTTAATAATAATTGATTGATTGGCAGTTGAGAGGCGGGCCGAAAGAGCAGAGCTCAACCCTCGCAAGCACAACTAGGTGAACACAACTAGATAAATACTAACAAACCACGATCTCGTACAATCCACTACACACACAACCCAGCCTCCCCCCCAACTCCCTAAATCACTCTACCTAAGTCATTAAAAAATTAAAACAAATCAATTAATACACCAAAAATACTAACTATAAATAAAGGAACCAAATTTGAGACATACAGCGACTCCAGCGTGGTCTAGTCGGAAGAGAACGTGTTCTCATCTGGATAGATTGCGATCGAGCCTGTCGGAACGGGTGTGTAACTGCAGGGCACAAATATTTGTGTGTCCCCTCCTGTAGCTGCCTCTGTTTCGACAGGTTTCCTGGATAGCTAGAATTGACCTGGCCCTTGGAAAGTGGGGAAGGGGTGAAATCCGTTGGGCTCACGGATGGATACCTTGGATCCATGGACTTAGGGCAGGTCTAATCACCTGGGATTCGAACCCACGGTGGGAATAAGGGAGGAGATATGGGGAGGGGAAGGGGAAGGATGTTTCCTGGAACCAAACCTCACATAAACCCGGACACTCACACACACACACACCCTCACCCGAACACTCACAGGGGCACTCACACTCACACACACCCATAGACTGTGATAAGGGAGACCATCTGAGGGGACACAGATGGCCTCGTGGACCCACAGGCATAACCGGACACACACGCAACCGGACTCTCACACACTCACACGGACACTCACAGGGATAAACACACACACAGACACACATCCATAGACACAAACTGTGATAAGGGAGACCATCTGAGGGGACACAGATGGCCTCCTGGACCCACAGGTATATATCAATATTTAAATATACATACATATTTATAAATATAACATATTTTTAAAAAATAAATAAATAAAATAAAAAAATATATATATATATATATATATATATATATATATATATATATATATATATATATATATATATATATATATATATATATATATATATATATATGTGTGTGTGTGTGTATATCACGAAAATGAACACGTGATTAAGAATGTGACAATGTCAGACCACGGAGGAAAATGAAACAGGAATTTCCTTGAGTACTTTCGTATATTAAATACATCTTCAGAAGGAATCTTCTTTCTGAAGATGTATTTAATATACGAAAGTACTTAAGGAAATTCCTGTTTCATTTTCCTCCGTGGTCTGACATATATATATATATATATATATATATATATATATATATATATATATATATATATATATATATATATATATATATATATATATATATATATATATATATATATATATATATATGTCGTACCTAGTAGCCAGAACTCACTTCTCAGCCTACTATTCAAGGCCCGATTTGCCTAATAAGCCAAGTTTTCCTGAATTAATATATTTACTATAATTTTTTTCTTATGAAATGATAAAGCAACCCTTTTCTCTATGTATCAGGTCAATTTCTTTTTATTGGAGTTAAAATTAACGTAGATATATGACCGAACCTAACCAACCCTACCTAACCTAACCTAACCTATATTTATAGGTAAGGTTAGGTTAGGTAGCCAAAAAAAGCTAGGTTAGGTTAGGTTAGGTAGGTTAGGTAGACGAAAAAACATTAATTCATGAAAACTTGGCTTATTAGGCAAATCGGGCCTTGAATAGTAGGCTGAGAAGTGCGTTCTGGCTACTAGGTACGACATATATATATATATATGTCGTACCTAGTAGCCAGAACGCACTTCTCAGCCTACTATGCAAGGCCCGATTTGCCTAATAAGCCAAGTTTTCCTGAATTAATATATTTTCTCTAATTTTTTTCTTATGAAATGATAAAACTGTTCATTTTATTATGTATGAGTTAAGTTCTTTTCATTTGAGTTAAAACTAATGTAGATATATAACCGAACCTAACCAACCCTAAAATGGTTAACATAAATTGATTGGAATATGTATGTGGACGCTCAGTTAGTGTTACTGTAATTTATATGGTTAACGTTTGATTGACATAGTTTCCCCTCATTGTCACATTTTTTGTTACTATTTCGCTGTTCATTCTCACTCTCTCTGAATCCCGTTGACTAATTGTGCTCACGAGTGTTTGTTTAAGGTACGGTAACCATAAGCTTTTCACACAATAATTTGCAACTATTTAAGAAGATACATTTCTAAAGATTATTTAAGTTTGTAATAAATATTCTTTTTCCTAACATACAAGTCAATCACACAGTACCTAACTTCAGTCAGAAACACTTTTCTTACTTTATCTCGCAACGTCTTTTGCATATATATCCTATCTTAAAAAAATAACAATTTTAATTCATAACTGGCAACCCCCCTCCCCTCCAGAGCTTTCAAGGCCACCAAACATCATTCCTTTCCCTTAACCTCTCCCAAATTATCTTTTGCACCAATACACAAACTAGGGGGCTTTATTGCTGAGTGGACGTCGCTCCCGACTCGTAATCCTAGCTCATTCGATCCCCCGGTGATGGCACAAACGGAAATCAGCAGAGTTTCTATCATTCTGATGCCCTCTGTTACTTAGCAGTAAATATGTAAATGAGCGTTAGACAGCTGTTGCGGGCTGCTTCCTGGGTGTGTGTGTGTGTCAGTGTGTGTGTGGAATTTTTTTTATTAGTTAATAATAATTGATTGATTGGCAGTTGAGAGGCGGGCCGAAAGAGCAGAGCTCAACCCTCGCAAGCACAACTAGGTGAACACAACTAGATAAATACTAACAAACCACGATCTCGTACAATCCACTACACACACAACCCAGCCTCCCCCCCAACTCCCTAAATCACTCTACCTAAGTCATTAAAAAATTAAAACAAATCAATTAATACACCAAAAATACTAACTATAAATAAAGGAACCAAATTTGAGACATACAGCGACTCCAGCGTGGTCTAGTCGGAAGAGAACGTGTTCTCATCTGGATAGATTGCGATCGAGCCTGTCGGAACGGGTGTGTAACTGCAGGGCACAAATATTTGTGTGTCCCCTCCTGTAGCTGCCTCTGTTTCGACAGGTTTCCTGGATAGCTAGAATTGACCTGGCCCTTGGAAAGTGGGGAAGGGGTGAAATCCGTTGGGCTCACGGATGGATACCTTGGATCCATGGACTTAGGGCAGGTCTAATCACCTGGGATTCGAACCCACGGTGGGAATAAGGGAGGAGATATGGGGAGGGGAAGGGGAAGGATGTTTCCTGGAACCAAACCTCACATAAACCCGGACACTCACACACACACACACCCTCACCCGAACACTCACAGGGGCACTCACACTCACACACACCCATAGACTGTGATAAGGGAGACCATCTGAGGGGACACAGATGGCCTCGTGGACCCACAGGCATAACCGGACACACACGCAACCGGACTCTCACACACTCACACGGACACTCACAGGGATAAACACACACACAGACACACATCCATAGACACAAACTGTGATAAGGGAGACCATCTGAGGGGACACAGATGGCCTCCTGGACCCACAGGTATATATCAATATTTAAATATACATACATATTTATAAATATAACATATTTTTAAAAAATAAATAAATAAAATAAAAAAAAATATATATATATATATATATATATATATATATATATATATATATATATATATATATAAATATATATATATATATATATATATATATATATATATATATATATATATTATATAATATATATATATATATATATATATATATATATATATATATATATATATATATATATATATATAATATATATATATATATATATATATATATATATATATATATATATATATATATATATATATATATATATATATATATATATATATATATGTGTGTGTGTATATCACGAAAATGAACACGTGATTAAGAATGTGACAATGTCAGACCACGGAGGAAAATGAAACAGGAATTTCCTTGAGTACTTTCGTATATTAAATACATCTTCAGAAGGAATCTTCTTTCTGAAGATGTATTTAATATACGAAAGTACTTAAGGAAATTCCTGTTTCATTTTCCTCCGTGGTCTGACATATATATATATATATATATGTTTCATTGAATATGACCGCATATTCTGTATTTATTATTTTCTGGTTTAGGGCTTCTATCCCTCTAACTATTTTCTTAGCATCAGGGCTTAATTGAAATAGGAGTTCTCCAAAACTCATTTTCGTACTTTTAAGGTGAAGAAAAGAAGTGATTTACTATAGAGTGTAATACACTTATTTGTATAATTTGCACGACGTTTCGAACCTCCATGGTTCATTCTCAAGTGAACAGATCTTACAATACTAGTTGATTTTATACCCGCATTAGGTCAGGTGATAATACAATGAAGGTGAAAACATGGGGGGATACATAAGGGATAAACATAGGGGCTGCAGAAGGCTTATTGGCCCATACGAGGCATCTCCTATCTAAACACAATGATTAATCCAGTGTAATTGGCCTGTTATGTTGGACATTGTCTTCTGTGTTGGCATCGATATGTTCTTGTCTTGTCCTTACTCTCATGGTGGGTAGAGTAAATAGTTCCGTGATTTGGGTGTTCATGGTAGGTCGCTCTATTCTTATGTGAATTGCCTCAAGAATTTGTAATCTTCTTGAATCTTGGGTTTTGTCTATTATGCAAGTATTCTTGTTCAACATTTCTCTTGTTAGAGTAATGTCATGGGCTTGTCTCATGTGATTCCTAGGGGCACCAGATTGAAGATGGCATGTCAAACGCCTCGTCAGCTTGGTCGACGTCATACCTATGTACTTACATTGAAGGTTACATCCTTCGTGGGGGCAAGTGTACATGTATACAACGCTTGACTGCTGTAGAGGGTTCTCCGTCGGCTTCGGGCTGTTTTTGATAAGGAGTTCGGAAGTCTTCTTGGTTTTGTAGAATATTATCAGGTTTATGTTTTGGTTAGGAGTAGTGCTTTTTACTCCTTTACGGATTATTTCTTTCATTATTCTTTCCTCTTTTATATGTTCACTGTGCATGGTTGATTTGTAATATAATTTTATTGGGGGTGTTGTGGTTTCTGTTTTAGGTTCTGAATTATACCAACGGTCCAAGTGTCTTCTGCAGCCCCTATGTTTATCCCTTATGTATCCCCCCATGTTTTCACCTTCATTGTATTATCACCTGACCTAATGCGGGTATAAAATCAACTAGTATTGTAAGATCTGTTCACTTGAGAATGAACCATGGAGGTTCGAAACGTCGTGCAAATTATACAAATAAGTGTATTACACTCTATAGTAAATCACTTCTTTTCTTCACCTTAAAAGTACGAAAATGAGTTTTGGAGAACTCCTATTTCAATTAAGCCCTGATGCTAAGAAAATAGTTAGAGGGATAGAAGCCCTAAACCAGAAAATAATAAATACAGAATATGCGGTCATATTCAATGAAACATGTTTGAAAGAAAACCTGCTGCTAGTATACACCAATATAAACCCACATGACCCAGCAGTCCGCAATACAGAGTTTACCTATAGGTATAGGCAAGAGCTCATTCGGCATCAACTAAACAAGAAGAAGGAAGCCCTCCAAACCTTTATAGAGCAGGCGGAGCATCTGTTAAACAAATGGACCCAGTACGACATCCCTATCCAACTCAAGCAAACCATCAACAGTGAACTATTTAACCTGAAACAACAACATAAAACTCTTGTAGAAACAAAGACACTCCGTAAGTTAACATCCCTAAACGGTGGACAGCTAAAAATCCCTCGTCCTAAAGATGGCTACTTTAACCTGACTTCTTATGATCTTACCCAGGACCAACGAGACCTCTTAAATCTTGGTCTAAATTGTCAATTCTTATCTAAACCAAAGATGCATCAAAAACGCCTGGAAATCGAAATGCTTCTGGACGATATCCATAAGCTAGAAGACAACAAAAAAGTCATCACCACTGACACACTTCAAGCTGAACTTCTTGCAGAAGCAGGGAAAAAACGAGGAACATATTCATCTACAATCTTAACCCCACGACTCAAAGAAGCAGCGAAACAACTAAAAAATCTGAAAGACGTAACAATAAGAAAAGCCGACAAAACAGCAGCATATGTATTGATTCCTACCCATGAATACATGAACAAAATTAGCGACATCCTAAGTGACGACTCCAAATTTCAACGAATCACGAGGAACCCCGTAGAAGACCTTAAGCGGAAAGTAAACAAAACAATTACAGCAATCAACGCAAAGAAAGGTAGTGTGCATTTCAATAAACTTCAAGGCGACTATGGCTTAGGATATGCCTACGGCAATGTTAAGACGCATAAACCAGGTAACCCACTACGCCCTATAATCAGCCAAATACCAACCCCAACTTATCACCTGGCAAAGAAACTCAATGAACTCCTAACTCCATACACTCCAAGTAAGTTTAGTCTACAATCATCAGCAGATTTCCTAGAATTGATCAAATCTACCCAGCCCGATGGAATCATCGCTTCCCTGGACGTTGAATCCCTTTTTACCAACGTCCCAGTCGACACAACCATAGGAATGATACTGGACAGAGTATACAGAGACGAGAGCACCCCCAAATTAGACATACCTGAGCCACACTTGAAAAGTCTTCTCGAAGCATGTACAAAGGAAGCCCCTTTCATCAGTCCACAAGGAGACATGTATTTACAAATAGACGGAGTAGCAATGGGCTCCCCCTTAGGAGTTTTATTTGCTAATTTTTATATGGGAACCATCGAAGATAGGGTCTTCAGTAGCAGACAAAAACCAACTGTATACTGCCGTTATGTAGATGACATATTCGTAATAGTAAAAGACTCAGATGAACTAATTGACCTAAAAAGACACCTAGAGAGAGAGTCAGTACTCCGATTTACACATGAAAATAGTGAAAATAACAGTCTGCCATTCTTGGATGTACTAATAACAAAAACAGGAACCTCTTTAAGCACCAACGTATATACCAAGCCCACCAACATAGGATTATGCCTGAACGGTAGAAGTGAGTGCCCCCAAAGATACAAAGCCAGTGTTCTCAATGCTTATATTCGTCGAGCGCTTACCCACTGCTCTGAATGGAGCAACGTGAGTAGAGAGTTTGAAAGAGTAACTCAGGTATTGGTGAACAACGGATATAGCAACGCGGAAATAAACGCTGCTATAAGAAGACACTTGGACCGTTGGTATAATTCAGAACCTAAAACAGAAACCACAACACCCCCAATAAAATTATATTACAAATCAACCATGCACAGTGAACATATAAAAGAGGAAAGAATAATGAAAGAAATAATCCGTAAAGGAGTAAAAAGCACTACTCCTAACCAAAACATAAACCTGATAATATTCTACAAAACCAAGAAGACTTCCGAACTCCTTATCAAAAACAGCCCGAAGCCGACGGAGAACCCTCTACAGCAGTCAAGCGTTGTATACATGCACACTTGCCCCCACGAAGGATGTAACCTTCAATGTAAGTACATAGGTATGACGTCGACCAAGCTGACAAGGCGTTTGACATGCCATCTTCAATCTGGTGCCCCTAGGAATCACATGAGACAAGCCCATGACATTACTCTAACAAGAGAAATGTTGAACAAGAATACTTGCATAATAGACAAAACCCAAGATTCAAGAAGATTACAAATTCTTGAGGCAATTCACATAAGAATAGAGCGACCTACCATGAACACCCAAATCACGGAACTATTTACTCTACCCACCATGAGAGTAAGGACAAGACAAGAACATATCGATGCCAACACAGAAGACAATGTCCAACATAACAGGCCAATTACACTGGATTAATCATTGTGTTTAGATAGGAGATGCCTCGTATGGGCCAATAAGCCTTCTGCAGCCCCTATGTTTATCCCTTATGTATCCCCCCATGTTTTCACCTTCATTGTATTATCACCTGACCTAATGCGGGTATAAAATCAACTAGTATTGTAAGATCTGTTCACTTGAGAATGAACCATGGAGGTTCGAAACGTCGTGCAAATTATACAAATAAGTGTATTACACTCTATAGTAAATCACTTCTTTTCTTCACCTTAAAAGTACGAAAATGAGTTTTGGAGAACTCCTATTTCAATTAAGCCCTGATGCTAAGAAAATAGTTAGAGGGATAGAAGCCCTAAACCAGAAAATAATAAATACAGAATATGCGGTCATATTCAATGAAACATGTTTGAAAGAAAACCTGCTGCCAGTATACACCAATATATATATATATATATATATATATATATATATATATATATATATATATATATATATATATATATATATATATATATATATATGTCGTACCTAGTAGCCAGAACGCACTTCTCAGCCTACTATGCAAGGCCCGATTTGCATAATAAGCCAAGTTTTCCTGAATTAATATATTTTCTCTAATTTTTTTCTTATGAAATGATAAAACTGTTCATTTCATTATGTATGAGTTAAGTTCTTTTCATTTGAGTTAAAACTAATGTAGATATATAACCGAACCTTACCAACCCTAAAATGGTTAACATAAATTGATTGGAATATGTATGTGGACGCTCAGTTAGTGTTACTGTAATTTATATGGTTAACGTTTGAATGACATAGTTTCCCCTCATTGTCACATTTTTTGTTACTATTTCGCTGTTCATTCTCACTCTCTCTGAATCCCGTGGACTAATTGTGCTCACGAGTGTTTGTTTAAGGTACGGTAACCATAGGCTTTTCACACAATAATTTGCAACTATTTAAGAAGAAACATTTCTAAAGATTATCTAAGTTTCTAATAAATATTCTTTTTCCTAACATACAAGTCAATCACACAGTACCTAACTTCAGTCAGAAACACTTTTCTTACTTTATCTCGCAACGTCTTTTGCATATATATCCTATCTTAAAAAAATAACAATTTTAATTCATAACTGGCAACCCCCCTCCCCTCCAGAGCTTTCAAGGCCACCAAACATCATTCCTTTCCCTTAACCTCTCCCAAATTATCTTTTGCACCAATACACAAACTAGGGGGCTTTATTGCTGAGTGGACGTCGCTCCCGACTCGTAATCCTAGCTCATTCGATCCCCCGGTGATGGCACAAACGGAAATCAGCAGAGTTTCTATCATTCTGATGCCCTCTGTTACTTAGCAGTAAATATGTAAATGAGCGTTAGACAGCTGTTGCGGGCTGCTTCCTGGGTGTGTGTGTGTGTCAGTGTGTGTGTGGAATTTTTTTTATTAGTTAATAATAATTGATTGATTGGCAGTTGAGAGGCGGGCCGAAAGAGCAGAGCTCAACCCTCGCAAGCACAACTAGGTGAACACAACTAGATAAATACTAACAAACCACGATCTCGTACAATCCACTACACACACAACCCAGCCTCCCCCCCAACTCCCTAAATCACTCTACCTAAGTCATTAAAAAATTAAAACAAATCAATTAATACACCAAAAATACTAACTATAAATAAAGGAACCAAATTTGAGACATACAGCGACTCCAGCGTGGTCTAGTCGGAAGAGAACGTGTTCTCATCTGGATAGATTGCGATCGAGCCTGTCGGAACGGGTGTGTAACTGCAGGGCACAAATATTTGTGTGTCCCCTCCTGTAGCTGCCTCTGTTTCGACAGGTTTCCTGGATAGCTAGAATTGACCTGGCCCTTGGAAAGTGGGGAAGGGGTGAAATCCGTTGGGCTCACGGATGGATACCTTGGATCCATGGACTTAGGGCAGGTCTAATCACCTGGGATTCGAACCCACGGTGGGAATAAGGGAGGAGATATGGGGAGGGGAAGGGGAAGGATGTTTCCTGGAACCAAACCTCACATAAACCCGGACACTCACACACACACACACCCTCACCCGAACACTCACAGGGGCACTCACACTCACACACACCCATAGACTGTGATAAGGGAGACCATCTGAGGGGACACAGATGGCCTCGTGGACCCACAGGCATAACCGGACACACACGCAACCGGACTCTCACACACTCACACGGACACTCACAGGGATAAACACACACACAGACACACATCCATAGACACAAACTGTGATAAGGGAGACCATCTGAGGGGACACAGATGGCCTCCTGGACCCACAGGTATATATCAATATTTAAATATACATACATATTTATAAATATAACATATTTTTAAAAAAAAAATAAATAAAAAAAAAAAAAAAAAAATATATATATATATATATATATATATATATATATATATATATATATATATATATATATATATATATATATATATATATATATATATATATATATATATATATATGTGTGTGTGTGTATATCACGAAAATGAACACGTGATTAAGAATGTGACAATGTCAGACCACGGAGGAAAATGAAACAGGAATTTACTTGAGTACTTTCGTATATTAAATACATCTTCAGAAGGAATCTTCTTTCTGAAGATGTATTTAATATACGAAAGTACTTAAGGAAATTCCTGTTTCATTTTCCTCCGTGGTCTGACATATATATATATATATATATATATATATATATATATATATATATATATATATATATATATATATATATATATATATATATATATATATATATATATATATATATATATATATATATATATATATGTATATATATATATATATATATATATATATATATATATATATATATATATATATATATATATATATGTCGTACCTAGTAGCCAGAACGCACTTCTCAGCCTACTATGCAAGGCCCGATTTGCCTAATAAGCCAAGTTTTCCTGAATTAATATATTTTCTCTAATTTTTTTCTTATGAAATGATAAAACTGTTCATTTTATTATGTATGAGTTAAGTTCTTTTCATTTGAGTTAAAACTAATGTAGATATATAACCGAACCTAACCAACCCTAAAATGGTTAACATAAATTGATTGGAATATGTATGTGGACGCTCAGTTAGTGTTACTGTAATTTATATGGTTAACGTTTGAATGACATAGTTTCCCCTCATTGTCACATTTTTTGTTACTATTTCGCTGTTCATTCTCACTCTCTCTGAATCCCGTTGACTAATTGTGCTCACGAGTGTTTGTTTAAGGTACGGTAACCATAAGCTTTTCACACAATAATTTGCAACTATTTAAGAAGATACATTTCTAAAGATTATTTAAGTTTGTAATAAATATTCTTTTTCCTAACATACAAGTCAATCACACAGTACCTAACTTCAGTCAGAAACACTTTTCTTACTTTATCTCGCAACGTCTTTTGCATGTATATCCTATCTTAAAAAAATAACAATTTTAATTCATAACTGGCAACCCCCCTCCCCTCCAGAGCTTTCAAGGCCACCAAACATCATTCCTTTCCCTTAACCTCTCCCAAATTATCTTTTGCACCAATACACAAACTAGGGGGCTTTATTGCTGAGTGGACGTCGCTCCCGACTCGTAATCCTAGCTCATTCGATCCCCCGGTGATGGCACAAACGGAAATCAGCAGAGTTTCTATCATTCTGATGCCCTCTGTTACTTAGCAGTAAATATGTAAATGAGCGTTAGACAGCTGTTGCGGGCTGCTTCCTGGGTGTGTGTGTGTGTCAGTGTGTGTGTGGAATTTTTTTTATTAGTTAATAATAATTGATTGATTGGCAGTTGAGAGGCGGGCCGAAAGAGCAGAGCTCAACCCTCGCAAGCACAACTAGGTGAACACAACTAGATAAATACTAACAAACCACGATCTCGTACAATCCACTACACACACAACCCAGCCTCCCCCCCAACTCCCTAAATCACTCTACCTAAGTCATTAAAAAATTAAAACAAATCAATTAATACACCAAAAATACTAACTATAAATAAAGGAACCAAATTTGAGACATACAGCGACTCCAGCGTGGTCTAGTCGGAAGAGAACGTGTTCTCATCTGGATAGATTGCGATCGAGCCTGTCGGAACGGGTGTGTAACTGCAGGGCACAAATATTTGTGTGTCCCCTCCTGTAGCTGCCTCTGTTTCGACAGGTTTCCTGGATAGCTAGAACTGACCTGGCCCTTGGAAAGTGGGGAAGGGGTGAAATCCGTTGGGCTCACGGATGGATACCTTGGATCCATGGACTTAGGGCAGGTCTAATCACCTGGGATTCGAACCCACGGTGGGAATAAGGGAGGAGATATGGGGAGGGGAAGGGGAAGGATGTTTCCTGGAACCAAACCTCACATAAACCCGGACACTCACACACACACACACCCTCACCCGAACACTCACAGGGGCACTCACACTCACACACACCCATAGACTGTGATAAGGGAGACCATCTGAGGGGACACAGATGGCCTCGTGGACCCACAGGCATAACCGGACACACACGCAACCGGACTCTCACACACTCACACGGACACTCACAGGGATAAACACACACACAGACACACATCCATAGACACAAACTGTGATAAGGGAGACCATCTGAGGGGACACAGATGGCCTCCTGGACCCACAGGTATATATCAATATTTAAATATACATACATATTTATAAATATAACATATTTTTAAAAAATAAATAAATAAAATAAAAAAATATATATATATATATATATATATATATATATATATATATATATATATATATATATAAATATATATATATATATATATATATATATATATATATATATATATTATATAATATATATATATATATATATATATATATATATATATATATATATATATATATATATATAATATATATATATATATATATATATATATATATATATATATATATATATATATATATATATATATATATATATATATATATATATATATATATATATGTGTGTGTGTATATCACGAAAATGAACACGTGATTAAGAATGTGACAATGTCAGACCACGGAGGAAAATGAAACAGGAATTTCCTTGAGTACTTTCGTATATTAAATACATCTTCAGAAGGAATCTTCTTTCTGAAGATGTATTTAATATACGAAAGTACTTAAGGAAATTCCTGTTTCATTTTCCTCCGTGGTCTGACATATATATATATATATATATGTTTCATTGAATATGACCGCATATTCTGTATTTATTATTTTCTGGTTTAGGGCTTCTATCCCTCTAACTATTTTCTTAGCATCAGGGCTTAATTGAAATAGGAGTTCTCCAAAACTCATTTTCGTACTTTTAAGGTGAAGAAAAGAAGTGATTTACTATAGAGTGTAATACACTTATTTGTATAATTTGCACGACGTTTCGAACCTCCATGGTTCATTCTCAAGTGAACAGATCTTACAATACTAGTTGATTTTATACCCGCATTAGGTCAGGTGATAATACAATGAAGGTGAAAACATGGGGGGATACATAAGGGATAAACATAGGGGCTGCAGAAGGCTTATTGGCCCATACGAGGCATCTCCTATCTAAACACAATGATTAATCCAGTGTAATTGGCCTGTTATGTTGGACATTGTCTTCTGTGTTGGCATCGATATGTTCTTGTCTTGTCCTTACTCTCATGGTGGGTAGAGTAAATAGTTCCGTGATTTGGGTGTTCATGGTAGGTCGCTCTATTCTTATGTGAATTGCCTCAAGAATTTGTAATCTTCTTGAATCTTGGGTTTTGTCTATTATGCAAGTATTCTTGTTCAACATTTCTCTTGTTAGAGTAATGTCATGGGCTTGTCTCATGTGATTCCTAGGGGCACCAGATTGAAGATGGCATGTCAAACGCCTCGTCAGCTTGGTCGACGTCATACCTATGTACTTACATTGAAGGTTACATCCTTCGTGGGGGCAAGTGTACATGTATACAACGCTTGACTGCTGTAGAGGGTTCTCCGTCGGCTTCGGGCTGTTTTTGATAAGGAGTTCGGAAGTCTTCTTGGTTTTGTAGAATATTATCAGGTTTATGTTTTGGTTAGGAGTAGTGCTTTTTACTCCTTTACGGATTATTTCTTTCATTATTCTTTCCTCTTTTATATGTTCACTGTGCATGGTTGATTTGTAATATAATTTTATTGGGGGTGTTGTGGTTTCTGTTTTAGGTTCTGAATTATACCAACGGTCCAAGTGTCTTCTGCAGCCCCTATGTTTATCCCTTATGTATCCCCCCATGTTTTCACCTTCATTGTATTATCACCTGACCTAATGCGGGTATAAAATCAACTAGTATTGTAAGATCTGTTCACTTGAGAATGAACCATGGAGGTTCGAAACGTCGTGCAAATTATACAAATAAGTGTATTACACTCTATAGTAAATCACTTCTTTTCTTCACCTTAAAAGTACGAAAATGAGTTTTGGAGAACTCCTATTTCAATTAAGCCCTGATGCTAAGAAAATAGTTAGAGGGATAGAAGCCCTAAACCAGAAAATAATAAATACAGAATATGCGGTCATATTCAATGAAACATGTTTGAAAGAAAACCTGCTGCTAGTATACACCAATATAAACCCACATGACCCAGCAGTCCGCAATACAGAGTTTACCTATAGGTATAGGCAAGAGCTCATTCGGCATCAACTAAACAAGAAGAAGGAAGCCCTCCAAACCTTTATAGAGCAGGCGGAGCATCTGTTAAACAAATGGACCCAGTACGACATCCCTATCCAACTCAAGCAAACCATCAACAGTGAACTATTTAACCTGAAACAACAACATAAAACTCTTGTAGAAACAAAGACACTCCGTAAGTTAACATCCCTAAACGGTGGACAGCTAAAAATCCCTCGTCCTAAAGATGGCTACTTTAACCTGACTTCTTATGATCTTACCCAGGACCAACGAGACCTCTTAAATCTTGGTCTAAATTGTCAATTCTTATCTAAACCAAAGATGCATCAAAAACGCCTGGAAATCGAAATGCTTCTGGACGATATCCATAAGCTAGAAGACAACAAAAAAGTCATCACCACTGACACACTTCAAGCTGAACTTCTTGCAGAAGCAGGGAAAAAACGAGGAACATATTCATCTACAATCTTAACCCCACGACTCAAAGAAGCAGCGAAACAACTAAAAAATCTGAAAGACGTAACAATAAGAAAAGCCGACAAAACAGCAGCATATGTATTGATTCCTACCCATGAATACATGAACAAAATTAGCGACATCCTAAGTGACGACTCCAAATTTCAACGAATCACGAGGAACCCCGTAGAAGACCTTAAGCGGAAAGTAAACAAAACAATTACAGCAATCAACGCAAAGAAAGGTAGTGTGCATTTCAATAAACTTCAAGGCGACTATGGCTTAGGATATGCCTACGGCAATGTTAAGACGCATAAACCAGGTAACCCACTACGCCCTATAATCAGCCAAATACCAACCCCAACTTATCACCTGGCAAAGAAACTCAATGAACTCCTAACTCCATACACTCCAAGTAAGTTTAGTCTACAATCATCAGCAGATTTCCTAGAATTGATCAAATCTACCCAGCCCGATGGAATCATCGCTTCCCTGGACGTTGAATCCCTTTTTACCAACGTCCCAGTCGACACAACCATAGGAATGATACTGGACAGAGTATACAGAGACGAGAGCACCCCCAAATTAGACATACCTGAGCCACACTTGAAAAGTCTTCTCGAAGCATGTACAAAGGAAGCCCCTTTCATCAGTCCACAAGGAGACATGTATTTACAAATAGACGGAGTAGCAATGGGCTCCCCCTTAGGAGTTTTATTTGCTAATTTTTATATGGGAACCATCGAAGATAGGGTCTTCAGTAGCAGACAAAAACCAACTGTATACTGCCGTTATGTAGATGACATATTCGTAATAGTAAAAGACTCAGATGAACTAATTGACCTAAAAAGACACCTAGAGAGAGAGTCAGTACTCCGATTTACACATGAAAATAGTGAAAATAACAGTCTGCCATTCTTGGATGTACTAATAACAAAAACAGGAACCTCTTTAAGCACCAACGTATATACCAAGCCCACCAACATAGGATTATGCCTGAACGGTAGAAGTGAGTGCCCCCAAAGATACAAAGCCAGTGTTCTCAATGCTTATATTCGTCGAGCGCTTACCCACTGCTCTGAATGGAGCAACGTGAGTAGAGAGTTTGAAAGAGTAACTCAGGTATTGGTGAACAACGGATATAGCAACGCGGAAATAAACGCTGCTATAAGAAGACACTTGGACCGTTGGTATAATTCAGAACCTAAAACAGAAACCACAACACCCCCAATAAAATTATATTACAAATCAACCATGCACAGTGAACATATAAAAGAGGAAAGAATAATGAAAGAAATAATCCGTAAAGGAGTAAAAAGCACTACTCCTAACCAAAACATAAACCTGATAATATTCTACAAAACCAAGAAGACTTCCGAACTCCTTATCAAAAACAGCCCGAAGCCGACGGAGAACCCTCTACAGCAGTCAAGCGTTGTATACATGCACACTTGCCCCCACGAAGGATGTAACCTTCAATGTAAGTACATAGGTATGACGTCGACCAAGCTGACAAGGCGTTTGACATGCCATCTTCAATCTGGTGCCCCTAGGAATCACATGAGACAAGCCCATGACATTACTCTAACAAGAGAAATGTTGAACAAGAATACTTGCATAATAGACAAAACCCAAGATTCAAGAAGATTACAAATTCTTGAGGCAATTCACATAAGAATAGAGCGACCTACCATGAACACCCAAATCACGGAACTATTTACTCTACCCACCATGAGAGTAAGGACAAGACAAGAACATATCGATGCCAACACAGAAGACAATGTCCAACATAACAGGCCAATTACACTGGATTAATCATTGTGTTTAGATAGGAGATGCCTCGTATGGGCCAATAAGCCTTCTGCAGCCCCTATGTTTATCCCTTATGTATCCCCCCATGTTTTCACCTTCATTGTATTATCACCTGACCTAATGCGGGTATAAAATCAACTAGTATTGTAAGATCTGTTCACTTGAGAATGAACCATGGAGGTTCGAAACGTCGTGCAAATTATACAAATAAGTGTATTACACTCTATAGTAAATCACTTCTTTTCTTCACCTTAAAAGTACGAAAATGAGTTTTGGAGAACTCCTATTTCAATTAAGCCCTGATGCTAAGAAAATAGTTAGAGGGATAGAAGCCCTAAACCAGAAAATAATAAATACAGAATATGCGGTCATATTCAATGAAACATGTTTGAAAGAAAACCTGCTGCCAGTATACACCAATATATATATATATATATATATATATATATATATATATATATATATATATATATATATATATATATATATATATATATATATGTCGTACCTAGTAGCCAGAACGCACTTCTCAGCCTACTATGCAAGGCCCGATTTGCATAATAAGCCAAGTTTTCCTGAATTAATATATTTTCTCTAATTTTTTTCTTATGAAATGATAAAACTGTTCATTTCATTATGTATGAGTTAAGTTCTTTTCATTTGAGTTAAAACTAATGTAGATATATAACCGAACCTTACCAACCCTAAAATGGTTAACATAAATTGATTGGAATATGTATGTGGACGCTCAGTTAGTGTTACTGTAATTTATATGGTTAACGTTTGAATGACATAGTTTCCCCTCATTGTCACATTTTTTGTTACTATTTCGCTGTTCATTCTCACTCTCTCTGAATCCCGTGGACTAATTGTGCTCACGAGTGTTTGTTTAAGGTACGGTAACCATAGGCTTTTCACACAATAATTTGCAACTATTTAAGAAGAAACATTTCTAAAGATTATCTAAGTTTCTAATAAATATTCTTTTTCCTAACATACAAGTCAATCACACAGTACCTAACTTCAGTCAGAAACACTTTTCTTACTTTATCTCGCAACGTCTTTTGCATATATATCCTATCTTAAAAAAATAACAATTTTAATTCATAACTGGCAACCCCCCTCCCCTCCAGAGCTTTCAAGGCCACCAAACATCATTCCTTTCCCTTAACCTCTCCCAAATTATCTTTTGCACCAATACACAAACTAGGGGGCTTTATTGCTGAGTGGACGTCGCTCCCGACTCGTAATCCTAGCTCATTCGATCCCCCGGTGATGGCACAAACGGAAATCAGCAGAGTTTCTATCATTCTGATGCCCTCTGTTACTTAGCAGTAAATATGTAAATGAGCGTTAGACAGCTGTTGCGGGCTGCTTCCTGGGTGTGTGTGTGTGTCAGTGTGTGTGTGGAATTTTTTTTATTAGTTAATAATAATTGATTGATTGGCAGTTGAGAGGCGGGCCGAAAGAGCAGAGCTCAACCCTCGCAAGCACAACTAGGTGAACACAACTAGATAAATACTAACAAACCACGATCTCGTACAATCCACTACACACACAACCCAGCCTCCCCCCCAACTCCCTAAATCACTCTACCTAAGTCATTAAAAAATTAAAACAAATCAATTAATACACCAAAAATACTAACTATAAATAAAGGAACCAAATTTGAGACATACAGCGACTCCAGCGTGGTCTAGTCGGAAGAGAACGTGTTCTCATCTGGATAGATTGCGATCGAGCCTGTCGGAACGGGTGTGTAACTGCAGGGCACAAATATTTGTGTGTCCCCTCCTGTAGCTGCCTCTGTTTCGACAGGTTTCCTGGATAGCTAGAATTGACCTGGCCCTTGGAAAGTGGGGAAGGGGTGAAATCCGTTGGGCTCACGGATGGATACCTTGGATCCATGGACTTAGGGCAGGTCTAATCACCTGGGATTCGAACCCACGGTGGGAATAAGGGAGGAGATATGGGGAGGGGAAGGGGAAGGATGTTTCCTGGAACCAAACCTCACATAAACCCGGACACTCACACACACACACACCCTCACCCGAACACTCACAGGGGCACTCACACTCACACACACCCATAGACTGTGATAAGGGAGACCATCTGAGGGGACACAGATGGCCTCGTGGACCCACAGGCATAACCGGACACACACGCAACCGGACTCTCACACACTCACACGGACACTCACAGGGATAAACACACACACAGACACACATCCATAGACACAAACTGTGATAAGGGAGACCATCTGAGGGGACACAGATGGCCTCCTGGACCCACAGGTATATATCAATATTTAAATATACATACATATTTATAAATATAACATATTTTTAAAAAAAAAATAAATAAAAAAAAAAAAAAAAAAATATATATATATATATATATATATATATATATATATATATATATATATATATATATATATATATATATATATATATATATATATATATATATATATATATATATATGTGTGTGTGTGTATATCACGAAAATGAACACGTGATTAAGAATGTGACAATGTCAGACCACGGAGGAAAATGAAACAGGAATTTACTTGAGTACTTTCGTATATTAAATACATCTTCAGAAGGAATCTTCTTTCTGAAGATGTATTTAATATACGAAAGTACTTAAGGAAATTCCTGTTTCATTTTCCTCCGTGGTCTGACATATATATATATATATATATATATATATATATATATATATATATATATATATATATATATATATATATATATATATATATATATATATATATATATATATATATATATATATATATATATATATATATATGTATATATATATATATATATATATATATATATATATATATATATATATATATATATATATATATATATGTCGTACCTAGTAGCCAGAACGCACTTCTCAGCCTACTATGCAAGGCCCGATTTGCCTAATAAGCCAAGTTTTCCTGAATTAATATATTTTCTCTAATTTTTTTCTTATGAAATGATAAAACTGTTCATTTTATTATGTATGAGTTAAGTTCTTTTCATTTGAGTTAAAACTAATGTAGATATATAACCGAACCTAACCAACCCTAAAATGGTTAACATAAATTGATTGGAATATGTATGTGGACGCTCAGTTAGTGTTACTGTAATTTATATGGTTAACGTTTGAATGACATAGTTTCCCCTCATTGTCACATTTTTTGTTACTATTTCGCTGTTCATTCTCACTCTCTCTGAATCCCGTTGACTAATTGTGCTCACGAGTGTTTGTTTAAGGTACGGTAACCATAAGCTTTTCACACAATAATTTGCAACTATTTAAGAAGATACATTTCTAAAGATTATTTAAGTTTCTAATAAATATTCTTTTTCCTAACATACAAGTCAATCACACAGTACCTAACTTCAGTCAGAAACACTTTTCTTACTTTATCTCGCAACGTCTTTTGCATATATATCCTATCTTAAAAAAATAACAATTTTAATTCATAACTGGCAACCCCCCTCCCCTCCAGAGCTTTCAAGGCCACCAAACATCATTCCTTTCCCTTAACCTCTCCCAAATTATCTTTTGCACCAATACACAAACTAGGGGGCTTTATTGCTGAGTGGACGTCGCTCCCGACTCGTAATCCTAGCTCATTCGATCCCCCGGTGATGGCACAAACGGAAATCAGCAGAGTTTCTATCATTCTGATGCCCTCTGTTACTTAGCAGTAAATATGTAAATGAGCGTTAGACAGCTGTTGCGGGCTGCTTCCTGGGTGTGTGTGTGTGTCAGTGTGTGTGTGGAATTTTTTTTATTAGTTAATAATAATTGATTGATTGGCAGTTGAGAGGCGGGCCGAAAGAGCAGAGCTCAACCCTCGCAAGCACAACTAGGTGAACACAACTAGATAAATACTAACAAACCACGATCTCGTACAATCCACTACACACACAACCCAGCCTCCCCCCCAACTCCCTAAATCACTCTACCCAAGTCATTAAAAAATTAAAACAAATCAATTAATACACCAAAAATACTAACTATAAATAAAGGAACCAAATTTGAGACATACAGCGACTCCAGCGTGGTCTAGTCGGAAGAGAACGTGTTCTCATCTGGATAGATTGCGATCGAGCCTGTCGGAACGGGTGTGTAACTGCAGGGCACAAATATTTGTGTGTCCCCTCCTGTAGCTGCCTCTGTTTCGACAGGTTTCCTGGATAGCTAGAATTGACCTGGCCCTTGGAAAGTGGGGAAGGGGTGAAATCCGTTGGGCTCACGGATGGATACCTTGGATCCATGGACTTAGGGCAGGTCTAATCACCTGGGATTCGAACCCACGGTGGGAATAAGGGAGGAGATATGGGGAGGGGAAGGGGAAGGATGTTTCCTGGAACCAAACCTCACATAAACCCGGACACTCACACACACACCCTCACCCGAACACTCACAGGGGCACTCACACTCACACACACCCATAGACTGTGATAAGGGAGACCATCTGAGGGGACACAGATGGCCTCGTGGACCCACAGGCATAACCGGACACACACGCAACCGGACTCTCACACACTCACACGGACACTCACAGGGATAAACACACACACAGACACACATCCATAGACACAAACTGTGATAAGGGAGACCATCTGAGGGGACACAGATGGCCTCCTGGACCCACAGGTATATATCAATATTTAAATATACATACATATTAATAAATATAACATATTTTTAAAAAATAAATAAATAAAAAAAAATATATATATATATATATATATATATATATATATATATATATATATATATATATATATATATATATTATATAATATATATATATATATATATATATATATATATATATATAATATATATATATATATATATATATATATATATATATATATATATATATATATATATATATATATATATATATATATATATATATATATATATATATGTGTGTGTGTGTGTATATCACGAAAATGAACACGTGATTAAGAATGTGACAATGTCAGACCACGGAGGAAAATGAAACAGGAATTTCCTTGAGTACTTTCGTATATTAAATACATCTTCAGAAGGAATCTTCTTTCTGAAGATGTATTTAATATACGAAAGTACTTAAGGAAATTCCTGTTTCATTTTCCTCCGTGGTCTGACATATATATATATATATATATATATATATATATATATATATATATATATATATATATATATATATATATATATATATATATATATATATATATATATATATATATATATATATATATATATATGTCGTACCTAGTAGCCAGAACGCACTTCTCAGCCTACTATGCAAGGCCCGATTTGCCTAATAAGCCAAGTTTTCCTGAATTAATATATTTTCTCTAATTTTTTTCTTATGAAATGATAAAACTGTTCATTTCATTATGTATGAGTTAAGTTCTTTTCATTTGAGTTAAAACTAATGTAGATATATAACCGAACCTTACCAACCCTAAAATGGTTAACATAAATTGATTGGAATATGTATGTGGACGCTCAGTTAGTGTTACTGTAATTTATATGGTTAACGTTTGAATGACATAGTTTCCCCTCATTGTCACATTTTTTGTTACTATTTCGCTGTTCATTCTCACTCTCTCTGAATCCCGTGGACTAATTGTGCTCACGAGTGTTTGTTTAAGGTACGGTAACCATAGGCTTTTCACACAATAATTTGCAACTATTTAAGAAGAAACATTTCTAAAGATTATCTAAGTTTCTAATAAATATTCTTTTTCCTAACATACAAGTCAATCACACAGTACCTAACTTCAGTCAGAAACACTTTTCTTACTTTATCTCGCAACGTCTTTTGCATATATATCCTATCTTAAAAAAATAACAATTTTAATTCATAACTGGCAACCCCCCTCCCCTCCAGAGCTTTCAAGGCCACCAAACATCATTCCTTTCCCTTAACCTCTCCCAAATTATCTTTTGCACCAATACACAAACTAGGGGGCTTTATTGCTGAGTGGACGTCGCTCCCGACTCGTAATCCTAGCTCATTCGATCCCCCGGTGATGGCACAAACGGAAATCAGCAGAGTTTCTATCATTCTGATGCCCTCTGTTACTTAGCAGTAAATATGTAAATGAGCGTTAGACAGCTGTTGCGGGCTGCTTCCTGGGTGTGTGTGTGTGTCTGTGTGTGTGTGGAATTTTTTTTTATTAGTTAATAATAATTGATTGATTGGCAGTTGAGAGGCGGGCCGAAAGAGCAGAGCTCAACCCTCGCAAGCACAACTAGGTGAACACAACTAGATAAATACTAACAAACCACGATCTCGTACAATCCACTACACACACAACCCAGCCTCCCCCCCAACTCCCTAAATCACTCTACCTAAGTCATTAAAAAATTAAAACAAATCAATTAATACACCAAAAATACTAACTATAAATAAAGGAACCAAATTTGAGACATACAGCGACTCCAGCGTGGTCTAGTCGGAAGAGAACGTGTTCTCATCTGGATAGATTGCGATCGAGCCTGTCGGAACGGGTGTGTAACTGCAGGGCACAAATATTTGTGTGTCCCCTCCTGTAGCTGCCTCTGTTTCGACAGGTTTCCTGGATAGCTAGAATTGACCTGGCCCTTGGAAAGTGGGGAAGGGGTGAAATCCGTTGGGCCCACGGATGGATACCTTGGATCCATGGACTTAGGGCAGGTCTAATCACCTGGGATTCGAACCCACGGTGGGAATAAGGGAGGAGATATGGGGAGGGGAAGGGGAAGGATGTTTCCTGGAACCAAACCTCACATAAACCCGGACACTCACACACACACACACCCTCACCCGAACACTCACAGGGGCACTCACACTCACACACACCCATAGACTGTGATAAGGGAGACCATCTGAGGGGACACAGATGGCCTCGTGGACCCACAGGCATAACCGGACACACACGCAACCGGACTCTCACACACTCACACGGACACTCACAGGGATAAACACACACACAGACACACATCCATAGACACAAACTGTGATAAGGGAGACCATCTGAGGGGACACAGATGGCCTCCTGGACCCACAGGTATATATCAATATTTAAATATACATACATATTTATAAATATAACATATTTTTAAAAAATAAATAAATAAAATAAAAAATAAATATATATATATATATATATATATATATATATATATATATATATATATATATATATATATATATATATATATATATATATATATATATATATATATATATGTGTGTGTGTGTATATCACGAAAATGAACACGTGATTAAGAATGTGACAATGTCAGACCACGGAGGAAAATGAAACAGGAATTTCCTTGAGTACTTTCGTATATTAAATACATCTTCAGAAGGAATCTTCTTTCTGAAGATGTATTTAATATACGAAAGTACTTAAGGAAATTCCTGTTTCATTTTCCTCCGTGGTCTGACATATATATATATATATATATATATATATATATATATATATATATATATATATATATATATATATATATATATATATATATATATATATATATATATATATATATATGTCGTACCTAATAGCCAGAACGCACTTCTCAGCCTACTATTCAAGGCCCAATTTGCCTAATAAGCCAAGTTTTCATGAATTAATGTTTTTTTGTCTATCTAACCTACCTAACCTAACCTAACCTAGCTTTTTTTGGCTACCTAACCTAACCTTACCTATAAATATAGGTTAGGTTAGGTTAGGTAGGGTTGGTTAGGTTCGGTCATATATCTACGTTAATTTTACCTCCAATAAAAAAAAATTGACCTCATACATAGAGAAAAGGGTTGCTTTATCATTTCATAAGAAAAAAATTATAGTAAATATATTAATTCAGGAAAACTTGGCTTATTAGGCAAATCGGGCCTTGAATAGTAGGCTGAGAAGTGAGTTCTGGCTACTAGGTACGACATATATATATATATATATATATATATATATATATATATATATATATATATATGTCGTACCTAGTAGCCAGAACTCACTTCTCAGCCTACTATTCAAGGCCCGATTTGCCTAATAAGCCAAGTTTTCCTGAATTAATATATTTACTATAATTTTTTTCTTATGAAATGATAAAGCTACCCTTTTCACTATGTATGAGGCCAATTTTTTTTTATTGGAGTTAAAATTAACGTAGATATATGACCGAACCTAACCAACCCTACCTAACCTAACCTAACCTATATATATAGGTAAGGTTAGGTTAGGTAGCCAAAAAAAGCTAGGTTAGGTTAGGTTAGGTAGGTTAGGTAGACGAAAAAACATTAATTCATGAAAACTTGGCTTATTAGGCAAATCGGGCCTTGCATAGTAGGCTGAGAAGTGAGTTCTGGCTACTAGGTACGACATATATATATATATATATATGTCGTACCTAGTAGCCAGAACGCACTTCTCAGCCTACTATGCAAGGCCCGATTTGCCTAATAAGCCAAGTTTTCCTGAATTAATATATTTTCTCTAATTTTTTTCTTATGAAATGATAAAACTGTTCATTTCATTATGTATGAGTTAAGTTCTTTTCATTTGAGTTAAAACTAATGTAGATATATAACCGAACCTAACCAACCCTAAAATGGTTAACATAAATTGATTGGAATATGTATGTGGACGCTCAGTTAGTGTTACTGTAATTTATATGGTTAACGTTTGAATGACATAGTTTCCCCTCATTGTCACATTTTTTGTTACTATTTCGCTGTTCATTCTCACTCTCTCTGAATCCCGTGGACTAATTGTGCTCACGAGTGTTTGTTTAAGGTACGGTAACCATAGGCTTTTCACACAATAATTTGCAACTATTTAAGAAGAAACATTTCTAAAGATTATCTAAGTTTCTAATAAATATTCTTTTTCCTAACATACAAGTCAATCACACAGTACCTAACTTCAGTCAGAAACACTTTTCTTACTTTATCTCGCAACGTCTTTTGCATATATATCCTATCTTAAAAAAATAACAATTTTAATTCATAACTGGCAACCCCCCTCCCCTCCAGAGCTTTCAAGGCCACCAAACATCATTCCTTTCCCTTAACCTCTCCCAAATTATCTTTTGCACCAATACACAAACTAGGGGGCTTTATTGCTGAGTGGACGTCGCTCCCGACTCGTAATCCTAGCTCATTCGATCCCCCGGTGATGGCACAAACGGAAATCAGCAGAGTTTCTATCATTCTGATGCCCTCTATTACTTAGCAGTAAATATGTAAATGAGCGTTAGACAGCTGTTGCGGGCTGCTTCCTGGGTGTGTGTGTGTGTCTGTGTGTGTGTGGAATTTTTTTTTATTAGTTAATAATAATTGATTGATTGGCAGTTGAGAGGCGGGCCGAAAGAGCAGAGCTCAACCCTCGCAAGCACAACTAGGTGAACACAACTAGATAAATACTAACAAACCACGATCTCGTACAATCCACTACACACACACAACCCAGCCTCCCCCCCAACTCCCTAAATCACTCTACCTAAGTCATTAAAAAATTAAAACAAATCAATTAATACACCAAAAATACTAACTATAAATAAAGGAACCAAATTTGAGACATACAGCGACTCCAGCGTGGTCTAGTCGGAAGAGAACGTGTTCTCATCTGGATAGATTGCGATCGAGCCTGTCGGAACGGGTGTGTAACTGCAGGGCACAAATATTTGTGTGTCCCCTCCTGTAGCTGCCTCTGTTTCGACAGGTTTCCTGGATAGCTAGAATTGACCTGGCCCTTGGAAAGTGGGGAAGGGGTGAAATCCGTTGGGCCCACGGATGGATACCTTTTATCCATGGACTTAGGGCAGGTCTAATCACCTGGGATTCGAACCCACGGTGGGAATAAGGGAGGAGATATGGGGAGGGGAAGGGGAAGGATGTTTCCTGGAACCAAACCTCACATAAACCCGGACACTCACACACACACACACCCTCACCCGAACACTCACAGGGGCACTCACACTCACACACACCCATAGACTGTGATAAGGGAGACCATCTGAGGGGACACAGATGGCCTCGTGGACCCACAGGCATAACCGGACACACACGCAACCGGACTCTCACACACTCACACGGACACTCACAGGGATAAACACACACACAGACACACATCCATAGACACAAACTGTGATAAGGGAGACCATCTGAGGGGACACAGATGGCCTCCTGGACCCACAGGTATATATCAATATTTAAATATACATACATATTTATAAATATAACATATTTTTAAAAAATAAATAAATAAAATAAAAAATAAATATATATATATATATATATATTTATATATATATATATATATATATATATATATATATATATATATATATCCAACAGGGTGACCCCCTCGCTCCTCTCCTTTTCTGCTTAGTCATCAAACAAGTCACAGAGGTCCTGTCCAGCGAGCTTAACATCTGGTTCTTGGATGATGGTACCCTAGCTGGTTCCCAAGACTCCCTCCTGGAGGACATCAGAAAAATCCAGGAGCAAGGTGCAGTTTTAGGCCTCACCCTGAACCCTTCTAAATGTGAAATAATATGTTCCAACCAGGGCATCGTAGAGAGAATAGAGGGTCTTCTGCCAAATATCCATAAAACTAAACCTGAAGACAGCACACTCCTAGGAGCTCCCCTGGGGTTGAAAGCCATCGATGAGGTCCTTGATAAGAAAATCGCCGACCTTAAGAGGATGGATGGGAGGATTGAGGATATTGATGCTCATGATGCACTCTACCTCATCACCAGATGTCTGTCCCTCCCCAGGTTAACCTACTTTCTGAGGTGTTCACCATCTTACAGTAGCCAAAAACTAAGTGAGTATGACCGGTTACTGAAATCAATGCTAGAAAAAGCCCTTAACCTCTCTCTCGATGACCTACAGTGGAAACAAGCCTCTCTTCCCGTAAGACTTGGGGGCCTCGGAGTTCGAACAGCAACGCAAATCGCTGTTCCAGCCTTCCTGTCCTCCTTATCAGCATCCGACGACCTTGTGAAGGAAATTCTACCTGCCCACTTACATCAGCTGGCAGGTGTACATGATCCCAATTTTACACGCTGTGCCACAGAGTGGGCCTCTCGTGCAGGCCAATCACCTCAACCACCATCCCCAAAATCCCACAAGCAATTCAGCTGGGATGGTCCCATTGTAGACCAAGTTGCTGCAGAGTGCCTGGGTGCTGCAACAACACAACACGACATTGCTCGCCTCACAGCAGTAGCAGCACCACATGCAGGGGATTTCCTGTTAGCAACCCCAATGTCGGCAACTGGCACGCGTCTCACACCACACGCCCTCCGAATTGCTGTGGCCCTCCGCCTTGCTGCCCCAATCCACACCAGATATAGGTGTATTTGCGGCGAGGTGGTGGCTGACAGGTACGGTCACCATGGCCTACTCTGCCAAAGCACAGGGGGATGGCACTCGAGGCACAGCGAAGTTAACGATATCATCAAGAGGAGCCTCACCACAGCTGGATGCCCAGCTGAAAGAGAGCCCCGTTACCTAACGCCCCGTAACTCTGATGCTCTTATTGGTCGCCCAGATGGTATCACAGTGAACCCCTGGAAGAATGGCAAGCAGTTGGTATGGGACTACACGTGCGTATCAACCCTGGCTAACACCTACATTAACCTCAGTGTTGCACAACCAGGTGGCGCTGCCACCCACAGGGAAGCAGCCAAATCCCGTAAGTATAGAGAACTGGATCACCACTACAATTTTGTCCCCATTGCTTCTGAGACGCTCGGCGCCTGGGGTAAAAGTGCTACCAGTTTTTTGAAGGAACTGGGTTCTAGGCTCATTGAAACAACAAGGGACCCGAGAGCTGCAAGCTTTCTTTTCCAGCGCCTCAGTGTGGCGATACAGAGGGGAAATGCGCACTGCATCCAGGGTTCCTGCCCGCCATCTGAGGAGCTGGAGGAACTCGACAACCTATGACAACCATCTTTGTAACCTATATGTAACTCCTTTTTTGTAACAAAGTTCAAATAAAGTAAATATATATGTGTACATACAAAAGAATGGGGGTGGTAGGAGAAGATAATATTAGTGTTCAGTGAGAAACCACAAGGTCTCCTCTGAATACTTTTTATTTTCTTCTCCGAGGCTATGGGTCCCCACATTGGCACCAGAGGTGGTACCCTCACTATATAAAATATATATATATATATATATATATATATATATATATATATATATATATATGTGTGTGTGTGTGTGTGTATATCACGAAAATGAACACGTGATTAAGAATGTGACAATGTCAGACCACGGAGGAAAATGAAACAGGAATTTCCTTGAGTACTTTCGTATATTAAATACATCTTCAGAAGGAATCTTCTTTCTGAAGATGTATTTAATATACGAAAGTACTTAAGGAAATTCCTGTTTCATTTTCCTCCGTGGTCTGACATATATATATATATATATATATATATATATATATATATATATATATATATATATATATACAATCTTTGGACAACACCCACCAGTGGGACTCGAACCCAGAAAGCACAACTACCTTCCAGTAGCTGGCATAACTAGTATGCTTTAACCCACTACGCCATCAGACCTTACAAAAGAAGTAGATAGTTCGAGATATATATATCTCAAACATCTCTACCTCCCGAAGGCACCAGATGAGTGAGGGGTCAGTCTGCAATTTTCGTCAAGCCACTGTCAATGTGAGAGAACTCGTGTCCAGCTTATAAGCCTATACTTGCATAAACCACAAGTGAAGATAAACAATCTTTGGACAACACCCACCAGTGGGACTCGAACCCAGAAAGCACAACTACCTTCCAGTAGCTGGCATAACTAGTATGCTTTAACCCACTACGCCATCAGACCTTACAAAAGAAGTAGATAGTTCGAGATATATATATCTCAAACATCTCTACCTCCCGAAGGCACCAGATGAGTGAGGGGTCAGTCTGCAATTTTCGTCAAGCCACTGTCAATGTGAGAGAACTCGTGTCCAGCTTATAAGCCTATACTTGCATAAACCACAAGTGAAGATAAACAATCTTTGGACAACACCCACCAGTGGGACTCGAACCCAGAAAGCACAACTACCTTCCAGTAGCTGGCATAACTAGTATGCTTTAACCCACTACGCCATCAGACCTTACAAAAGAAGTAGATAGTTCGAGATATATATATCTCAAACATCTCTACCTCCCGAAGGCACCAGATGAGTGAGGGGTCAGTCTGCAATTTTCGTCAAGCCACTGTCAATGTGAGAGAACTCGTGTCCAGCTTATAAGCCTATACTTGCATAAACCACAAGTGAAGATAAACAATCTTTGGACAACACCCACCAGTGGGACTCGAACCCAGAAAGCACAACTACCTTCCAGTAGCTGGCATAACTAGTATGCTTTAACCCACTACGCCATCAGACCTTACAAAAGAAGTAGATAGTTCGAGATATATATATCTCAAACATCTCTACCTCCCGAAGGCACCAGATGAGTGAGGGGTCAGTCTGCAATTTTCGTCAAGCCACTGTCAATGTGAGAGAACTCGTGTCCAGCTTATAAGCCTATACTTGCATAAACCACAAGTGAAGATAAACAATCTTTGGACAACACCCACCAGTGGGACTCGAACCCAGAAAGCACAACTACCTTCCAGTAGCTGGCATAACTAGTATGCTTTAACCCACTACGCCATCAGACCTTACAAAAGAAGTAGATAGTTCGAGATATATATATCTCAAACATCTCTACCTCCCGAAGGCACCAGATGAGTGAGGGGTCAGTCTGCAATTTTCGTCAAGCCACTGTCAATGTGAGAGAACTCGTGTCCAGCTTATAAGCCTATACTTGCATAAACCACAAGTGAAGATAAACAATCTTTGGACAACACCCACCAGTGGGACTCGAACCCAGAAAGCACAACTACCTTCCAGTAGCTGGCATAACTAGTATGCTTTAACCCACTACGCCATCAGACCTTACAAAAGAAGTAGATAGTTCGAGATATATATATCTCAAACATCTCTACCTCCCGAAGGCACCAGATGAGTGAGGGGTCAGTCTGCAATTTTCGTCAAGCCACTGTCAATGTGAGAGAACTCGTGTCCAGCTTATAAGCCTATACTTGCATAAACCACAAGTGAAGATAAACAATCTTTGGACAACACCCACCAGTGGGACTCGAACCCAGAAAGCACAACTACCTTCCAGTAGCTGGCATAACTAGTATGCTTTAACCCACTACGCCATCAGACCTTACAAAAGAAGTAGATAGTTCGAGATATATATATCTCAAACATCTCTACCTCCCGAAGGCACCAGATGAGTGAGGGGTCAGTCTGCAATTTTCGTCAAGCCACTGTCAATGTGAGAGAACTCGTGTCCAGCTTATAAGCCTATACTTGCATAAACCACAAGTGAAGATAAACAATCTTTGGACAACACCCACCAGTGGGACTCGAACCCAGAAAGCACAACTACCTTCCAGTAGCTGGCATAACTAGTATGCTTTAACCCACTACGCCATCAGACCTTACAAAAGAAGTAGATAGTTCGAGATATATATATCTCAAACATCTCTACCTCCCGAAGGCACCAGATGAGTGAGGGGTCAGTCTGCAATTTTCGTCAAGCCACTGTCAATGTGAGAGAACTCGTGTCCAGCTTATAAGCCTATACTTGCATAAACCACAAGTGAAGATAAACAATCTTTGGACAACACCCACCAGTGGGACTCGAACCCAGAAAGCACAACTACCTTCCAGTAGCTGGCATAACTAGTATGCTTTAACCCACTACGCCATCAGACCTTACAAAAGAAGTAGATAGTTCGAGATATATATATCTCAAACATCTCTACCTCCCGAAGGCACCAGATGAGTGAGGGGTCAGTCTGCAATTTTCGTCAAGCCACTGTCAATGTGAGAGAACTCGTGTCCAGCTTATAAGCCTATACTTGCATAAACCACAAGTGAAGATAAACAATCTTTGGACAACACCCACCAGTGGGACTCGAACCCAGAAAGCACAACTACCTTCCAGTAGCTGGCATAACTAGTATGCTTTAACCCACTACGCCATCAGACCTTACAAAAGAAGTAGATAGTTCGAGATATATATATCTCAAACATCTCTACCTCCCGAAGGCACCAGATGAGTGAGGGGTCAGTCTGCAATTTTCGTCAAGCCACTGTCAATGTGAGAGAACTCGTGTCCAGCTTATAAGCCTATACTTGCATAAACCACAAGTGAAGATAAACAATCTTTGGACAACACCCACCAGTGGGACTCGAACCCAGAAAGCACAACTACCTTCCAGTAGCTGGCATAACTAGTATGCTTTAACCCACTACGCCATCAGACCTTACAAAAGAAGTAGATAGTTCGAGATATATATATCTCAAACATCTCTACCTCCCGAAGGCACCAGATGAGTGAGGGGTCAGTCTGCAATTTTCGTCAAGCCACTGTCAATGTGAGAGAACTCGTGTCCAGCTTATAAGCCTATACTTGCATAAACCACAAGTGAAGATAAACAATCTTTGGACAACACCCACCAGTGGGACTCGAACCCAGAAAGCACAACTACCTTCCAGTAGCTGGCATAACTAGTATGCTTTAACCCACTACGCCATCAGACCTTACAAAAGAAGTAGATAGTTCGAGATATATATATCTCAAACATCTCTACCTCCCGAAGGCACCAGATGAGTGAGGGGTCAGTCTGCAATTTTCGTCAAGCCACTGTCAATGTGAGAGAACTCGTGTCCAGCTTATAAGCCTATACTTGCATAAACCACAAGTGAAGATAAACAATCTTTGGACAACACCCACCAGTGGGACTCGAACCCAGAAAGCACAACTACCTTCCAGTAGCTGGCATAACTAGTATGCTTTAACCCACTACGCCATCAGACCTTACAAAAGAAGTAGATAGTTCGAGATATATATATCTCAAACATCTCTACCTCCCGAAGGCACCAGATGAGTGAGGGGTCAGTCTGCAATTTTCGTCAAGCCACTGTCAATGTGAGAGAACTCGTGTCCAGCTTATAAGCCTATACTTGCATAAACCACAAGTGAAGATAAACAATCTTTGGACAACACCCACCAGTGGGACTCGAACCCAGAAAGCACAACTACCTTCCAGTAGCTGGCATAACTAGTATGCTTTAACCCACTACGCCATCAGACCTTACAAAAGAAGTAGATAGTTCGAGATATATATATCTCAAACATCTCTACCTCCCGAAGGCACCAGATGAGTGAGGGGTCAGTCTGCAATTTTCGTCAAGCCACTGTCAATGTGAGAGAACTCGTGTCCAGCTTATAAGCCTATACTTGCATAAACCACAAGTGAAGATAAACAATCTTTGGACAACACCCACCAGTGGGACTCGAACCCAGAAAGCACAACTACCTTCCAGTAGCTGGCATAACTAGTATGCTTTAACCCACTACGCCATCAGACCTTACAAAAGAAGTAGATAGTTCGAGATATATATATCTCAAACATCTCTACCTCCCGAAGGCACCAGATGAGTGAGGGGTCAGTCTGCAATTTTCGTCAAGCCACTGTCAATGTGAGAGAACTCGTGTCCAGCTTATAAGCCTATACTTGCATAAACCACAAGTGAAGATAAACAATCTTTGGACAACACCCACCAGTGGGACTCGAACCCAGAAAGCACAACTCACATTGACAGTGGCTTGACGAAAATTGCAGACTGACCCCTCACTCATCTGGTGCCTTCGGGAGGTAGAGATGTTTGAGATATATATATCTCGAACTATCTACTTCTTTTGTAAGGTCTGATGGCGTAGTGGGTTAAAGCATACTAGTTATGCCAGCTACTGGAAGGTAGTTGTGCTTTCTGGGTTCGAGTCCCACTGGTGGGTGTTGTCCAAAGATTGTTTATCTTCACTTGTGGTTTATGCAAGTATAGGCTTATAAGCTGGACACGAGTTCTCTCACATTGACAGTGGCTTGACGAAAATTGCAGACTGACCCCTCACTCATCTGGTGCCTTCGGGAGGTAGAGATGTTTGAGATATATATATCTCGAACTATCTACTTCTTTTGTAAGGTCTGATGGCGTAGTGGGTTAAAGCATACTAGTTATGCCAGCTACTGGAAGGTAGTTGTGCTTTCTGGGTTCGAGTCCCACTGGTGGGTGTTGTCCAAAGATTGTTTATCTTCACTTGTGGTTTATGCAAGTATAGGCTTATAAGCTGGACACGAGTTCTCTCACATTGACAGTGGCTTGACGAAAATTGCAGACTGACCCCTCACTCATCTGGTGCCTTCGGGAGGTAGAGATGTTTGAGATATATATATCTCGAACTATCTACTTCTTTTGTAAGGTCTGATGGCGTAGTGGGTTAAAGCATACTAGTTATGCCAGCTACTGGAAGGTAGTTGTGCTTTCTGGGTTCGAGTCCCACTGGTGGGTGTTGTCCAAAGATTGTTTATCTTCACTTGTGGTTTATGCAAGTATAGGCTTATAAGCTGGACACGAGTTCTCTCACATTGACAGTGGCTTGACGAAAATTGCAGACTGACCCCTCACTCATCTGGTGCCTTCGGGAGGTAGAGATGTTTGAGATATATATATCTCGAACTATCTACTTCTTTTGTAAGGTCTGATGGCGTAGTGGGTTAAAGCATACTAGTTATGCCAGCTACTGGAAGGTAGTTGTGCTTTCTGGGTTCGAGTCCCACTGGTGGGTGTTGTCCAAAGATTGTTTATCTTCACTTGTGGTTTATGCAAGTATAGGCTTATAAGCTGGACACGAGTTCTCTCACATTGACAGTGGCTTGACGAAAATTGCAGACTGACCCCTCACTCATCTGGTGCCTTCGGGAGGTAGAGATGTTTGAGATATATATATCTCGAACTATCTACTTCTTTTGTAAGGTCTGATGGCGTAGTGGGTTAAAGCATACTAGTTATGCCAGCTACTGGAAGGTAGTTGTGCTTTCTGGGTTCGAGTCCCACTGGTGGGTGTTGTCCAAAGATTGTTTATCTTCACTTGTGGTTTATGCAAGTATAGGCTTATAAGCTGGACACGAGTTCTCTCACATTGACAGTGGCTTGACGAAAATTGCAGACTGACCCCTCACTCATCTGGTGCCTTCGGGAGGTAGAGATGTTTGAGATATATATATCTCGAACTATCTACTTCTTTTGTAAGGTCTGATGGCGTAGTGGGTTAAAGCATACTAGTTATGCCAGCTACTGGAAGGTAGTTGTGCTTTCTGGGTTCGAGTCCCACTGGTGGGTGTTGTCCAAAGATTGTTTATCTTCACTTGTGGTTTATGCAAGTATAGGCTTATAAGCTGGACACGAGTTCTCTCACATTGACAGTGGCTTGACGAAAATTGCAGACTGACCCCTCACTCATCTGGTGCCTTCGGGAGGTAGAGATGTTTGAGATATATATATCTCGAACTATCTACTTCTTTTGTAAGGTCTGATGGCGTAGTGGGTTAAAGCATACTAGTTATGCCAGCTACTGGAAGGTAGTTGTGCTTTCTGGGTTCGAGTCCCACTGGTGGGTGTTGTCCAAAGATTGTTTATCTTCACTTGTGGTTTATGCAAGTATAGGCTTATAAGCTGGACACGAGTTCTCTCACATTGACAGTGGCTTGACGAAAATTGCAGACTGACCCCTCACTCATCTGGTGCCTTCGGGAGGTAGAGATGTTTGAGATATATATATCTCGAACTATCTACTTCTTTTGTAAGGTCTGATGGCGTAGTGGGTTAAAGCATACTAGTTATGCCAGCTACTGGAAGGTAGTTGTGCTTTCTGGGTTCGAGTCCCACTGGTGGGTGTTGTCCAAAGATTGTTTATCTTCACTTGTGGTTTATGCAAGTATAGGCTTATAAGCTGGACACGAGTTCTCTCACATTGACAGTGGCTTGACGAAAATTGCAGACTGACCCCTCACTCATCTGGTGCCTTCGGGAGGTAGAGATGTTTGAGATATATATATCTCGAACTATCTACTTCTTTTGTAAGGTCTGATGGCGTAGTGGGTTAAAGCATACTAGTTATGCCAGCTACTGGAAGGTAGTTGTGCTTTCTGGGTTCGAGTCCCACTGGTGGGTGTTGTCCAAAGATTGTTTATCTTCACTTGTGGTTTATGCAAGTATAGGCTTATAAGCTGGACACGAGTTCTCTCACATTGACAGTGGCTTGACGAAAATTGCAGACTGACCCCTCACTCATCTGGTGCCTTCGGGAGGTAGAGATGTTTGAGATATATATATCTCGAACTATCTACTTCTTTTGTAAGGTCTGATGGCGTAGTGGGTTAAAGCATACTAGTTATGCCAGCTACTGGAAGGTAGTTGTGCTTTCTGGGTTCGAGTCCCACTGGTGGGTGTTGTCCAAAGATTGTTTATCTTCACTTGTGGTTTATGCAAGTATAGGCTTATAAGCTGGACACGAGTTCTCTCACATTGACAGTGGCTTGACGAAAATTGCAGACTGACCCCTCACTCATCTGGTGCCTTCGGGAGGTAGAGATGTTTGAGATATATATATCTCGAACTATCTACTTCTTTTGTAAGGTCTGATGGCGTAGTGGGTTAAAGCATACTAGTTATGCCAGCTACTGGAAGGTAGTTGTGCTTTCTGGGTTCGAGTCCCACTGGTGGGTGTTGTCCAAAGATTGTTTATCTTCACTTGTGGTTTATGCAAGTATAGGCTTATATATATATATATATATATATATATATATATATATATATATATATGTCGTACCTAGTAGCCAGAACGCACTTCTCAGCCTACTATGCAAGGCCCGATTTGCCTAATAAGCCAAGTTTTCCTGAATTAATATATTTTCTCTAATTTTTTTCTTATGAAATGATAAAACTGTTCATTTCATTATGTATGAGTTAAGTTCTTTTCATTTGAGTTAAAACTAATGTAGATATATAACCGAACCTAACCAACCCTAAAATGGTTAACATAAATTGATTGGAATATGTATGTGGACGCTCAGTTAGTGTTACTGTAATTTATATGGTTAACGTTTGAATGACATAGTTTCCCCTCATTGTCACATTTTTTGTTACTATTTCGCTGTTCATTCTCACTCTCTCTGAATCCCGTGGACTAATTGTGCTCACGAGTGTTTGTTTAAGGTACGGTAACCATAGGCTTTTCACACAATAATTTGCAACTATTTAAGAAGAAACATTTCTAAAGATTATCTAAGTTTCTAATAAATATTCTTTTTCCTAACATACAAGTCAATCACACAGTACCTAACTACAGTCAGAAACACTTTTCTTACTTTATCTCGCAACGTCTTTTGCATATATATCCTATCTTAAAAAAATAACAATTTTAATTCATAACTGGCAACCCCCCTCCCCTCCAGAGCTTTCAAGGCCACCAAACATCATTCCTTTCCCTTAACCTCTCCCAAATTATCTTTTGCACCAATACACAAACTAGGGGGCTTTATTGCTGAGTGGACGTCGCTCCCGACTCGTAATCCTAGCTCATTCGATCCCCCGGTGATGGCACAAACGGAAATCAGCAGAGTTTCTATCATTCTGATGCCCTCTATTACTTAGCAGTAAATATGTAAATGAGCGTTAGACAGCTGTTGCGGGCTGCTTCCTGGGTGTGTGTGTGTGTCTGTGTGTGTGTGGAATTTTTTTTTATTAGTTAATAATAATTGATTGATTGGCAGTTGAGAGGCGGGCCGAAAGAGCAGAGCTCAACCCTCGCAAGCACAACTAGGTGAACACAACTAGATAAATACTAACAAACCACGATCTCGTACAATCCACTACACACACACAACCCAGCCTCCCCCCCAACTCCCTAAATCACTCTACCTAAGTCATTAAAAAATTAAAACAAATCAATTAATACACCAAAAATACTAACTATAAATAAAGGAACCAAATTTGAGACATACAGCGACTCCAGCGTGGTCTAGTCGGAAGAGAACGTGTTCTCATCTGGATAGATTGCGATCGAGCCTGTCGGAACGGGTGTGTAACTGCAGGGCACAAATATTTGTGTGTCCCCTCCTGTAGCTGCCTCTGTTTCGACAGGTTTCCTGGATAGCTAGAACTGACCTGGCCCTTGGAAAGTGGGGAAGGGGTGAAATCCGTTGGGCCCACGGATGGATACCTTGGATCCATGGACTTAGGGCAGGTCTAATCACCTGGGATTCGAACCCACGGTGGGAATAAGGGAGGAGATATGGGGAGGGGAAGGGGAAGGATGTTTCCTGGAACCAAACCTCACATAAACCCGGACACTCACACACACACACACCCTCACCCGAACACTCACAGGGGCACTCACACTCACACACACCCATAGACTGTGATAAGGGAGACCATCTGAGGGGACACAGATGGCCTCGTGGACCCACAGGCATAACCGGACACACACGCAACCGGGCTCTCACACACTCACACGGACACTCACAGGGATAAACACACACACAGACACACATCCATAGACACAAACTGTGATAAGGGAGACCATCTGAGGGGACACAGATGGCCTCCTGGACCCACAGGTATATATCAATATTTAAATATACATACATATTTATAAATATAACATATTTTTAAAAAATAAATAAATAAAATAAAAAAAAAATATATATATATATATATATATATATATATATATATTATATATATATATATATAATATATATATATATATATATTATATATATATATATATATATATATATATATATATATAATATATATATAGATCCCCTGTGGGCGCCTCAGGGAACGGACGCTGGGAGGAGGCTCTGCCAGCCATGTGCCATTATCTTGTGACATCCTGACCTCACCGGACCCAGACTCAACAGTGTGCAGTGTGAACATCCTGGGAAGGTGTGAGAGTGGCGGGAAGTGTCCAGGGTGAACTATCGCAAGCAAAAACAATCAAACAAGTGGATTGGCAGTGTGGAATCGTTTGAACTGCAGTGAGGGCCAACAAGGGCGCCCTGAGGGGCTCCCTCGGTTATGGTGGTTGGGGTGGGGGGTGGGGGGTGGAGGGGATGGGGTGTTGTTGTGCGGTCAGTCGAGGGGGGTGACCAGTGTGTAAGTGTTTATGAAAATATCAATGAAAAATAGATACCTCGGCTCCCGGGAAACTGGTATCGTGTTTTAAGTGCATCGAGTCCACAGTGAACCAGTTTATATTGTGCAGTGATATATCACGAGATTATACAAACGTGTTAGTGTCACCCCTCTGACCCCCCCCTCCCCATACCCGCCAGTGTGTACCGTCACCCAACCCAAGAGTCACCCTCTTCCCCCTGCCCCACCCCCAACCGCGACCGCTACCTCCCTGTGTCCACCCCCTCACGCTACTTCCGCCCAGCGCCCACCCAGCGCCCGCCCAGAGCCCGCCCAGCGCCCGCCCAGCGCCCGCCCAGCGCCCACCCAGCGCCCGCCCAGCGCCCACCCAGCGCCCGCTGATGTCGCAGGTCACGACTGACAGCCAGGCTTCTCTCAGCCAAGAGGAGCCATCAATCGACGACAGGTATGGCACATGCCAAGTGTGTGACAAGGTGTGGAGATTCAAGCGTAACGGAGATGTGCGCAAGCATGCTCACAACGGAACCGATTGTCCGGGTATGTGGCGCCCTCCCAAAGAGGGTATCAATCAAGGCCCCACTCCAGCAGTCAGGGAAAACACCTCTAACAGCTTCATTTCGACTGAGAATCTACTAGAAGCCATCAAAGCAACATCGGTTGGAACCCTGCAGCACATCCCCAAAGCTGCCCGGCCCCAGGCAGCAGCCAAACTATCCAGCCTCTTGAAAAAGGTCAATGACTCCCCCGGAACTATCCAAGCATGGCACAACCTTCTCCTGTTTGGAAACATATGCCTAGCTGTCCCTGCAAGGAGAGACAAATCACTAGCTTCCTCGGTCATTATGGCTATAAATAGTTTTCCTAGAGAGGACAACCAGGCACCCCTCCCCACCCGTGCTAAAAACACCCACCGCAGGAAAGGTATCAACAGCAGAACCGAGGCATCCAAAATCAGAGCAACAGTCAGCAAGAAAATAGAAGAAGGCAACACAATAGGGGCGATCAGAGTCATCACCAGTGAAGACACAGTTGCCACCAGGGATGCCGATACAGCACAAGCCCTGAGGGAAAAACACCCACCCAGAGCTCCTCGTGACGACAGTGTTCCCCTAGTCGGTGTCACCAGAGCAGAACCCCTGTGTGTGCTCGAATCCATGGTGCACAAAGCAGCTTTATCCTTCCCACCAGGATCAGCAGGTGGGTTCACAGGACTACGACCCAACCACATCAAACAAATGCTCAACCCTGCACTGGGAGACATTGCACAGGGCCTCCTGGTGGAACTAACTAGATTCGCCAACACATGTCTAGCTGGCAACATACCAGAGACCATACGGCCTCTCTTTTTTGGCGCTACCCTCTGTGCCCTGAGGAAAAAAGATGGAGGAATCAGACCGATAGCTGTCGGCAATTCACTCCGGCGTCTCGTCGTTAAGGCTGCTGCTAGAGCAGTTAGTCAGGCAGCAGCCGACATGCTGAAGCCAAAACAGCTTGGGTTTGGCATTCCCCAAGGGTGTGAGGCAGCGGCTCATGCAGCTAGAGCCTACATTGCCAACATTACGAATGAAAAAGCCCTGATAAAGCTGGACTTCAAAAATGCTTTCAATCTGGTTAGAAGGGATGCAGTACTCAGTGCAGTTCATCGCCTTTTTCCTTCCCTCTACCCGTTTGTAAACTCATGCTACAGCAAGAATCTAACCCTGCTTTTTGGGGAACATGAAATTGAATCACAAGAAGGTGTCCAACAAGGTGACCCCCTTGCTCCTTTTCTGTTCTGCCTAGTTATCAAGGAAGTCACCGATAACCTGTCCAGTGAGCTCAACATTTGGTTTTTGGATGATGGTACTCTAGCCGGCTCCCCAGCCTCACTCTTGGACGACATAAGAATAATCCAGGAGCAAGGAGCAAGCCTAGGCCTCACCCTGAACCCTTCCAAGTGCGAAATAACCTCCACCAACCAGCACATAATAGAGCAAATAAAGGTTGTTTTGCCTGACATTCATACAACCAACCCTGAGGACAGCACACTCCTAGGTGCTCCTCTTGGAAGGAATGCCATCGACGGGGTCCTTGGTAAGAAGATCACTGACCTGAAGAGGATGAACGAGAGGATTGAAGACATCGATGCTCATGATGCACTTTACCTCATCACCAGATGCTTGTCCCTTCCCAGGCTGACCTACTTTCTAAGATGTTCGCCATCTTTCAACAATATTAAATTAGAAGAGTATGACAGCTTGCTGAAATCAACACTAGAAAAAACCCTCAATCTTTCCCTCAGCGACTCACAGTGGAAACAGGCCTCCCTTCCTGTCAGACTCGGGGGCCTTGGCGTGCGCACAGCAACACAAATTGCTGTACCAGCATTCCTGTCCTCTTCAGTGGGGTCTGACAACCTGGTGAAGGAAATCCTACCTGAGCACCTAGTTCAACAGGCAGGGGTGCATGATCCCAGCTTCACAGACTGCACAACCAAATGGGTCTCTCTCGCAGGACCAGCACCCCAACCACCGCCTTCTGAAGCCCATAAGCAATCCAGCTGGGATCGCCCCATTGCCGACCAAGAAGCTGCAACTTTGCTAGAAGCTGCGACGACACCACATGACACTGCCCGACTTAGAGCTGTAGCAGCTCCCCATGCAGGTGATTTCCTATTAGCAACCCCAATGTCAGCAACCGGCACCCGTCTCACACCGCAGGCCCTCCGAATTGCCGTGGCTCTTCGCCTAGCTGCCCCAATCCACACCGAATACAGGTGTATTTGCGGCGAGGCAGAGGCCGACAGATATGGACGGCATGGCCTTCTTTGCCAAAGGACCGGAGGATGGCATGCAAGACACGGCGAGGTTAATGACATTATTAAGAGAAGCCTTACCACAGCCGGTTGTCCAGCAGAGAGAGAGCCCCGTTACCTAATGTCCCGCAACTCTGATGAGCCTGTCGGTCGCCCAGACGGAATTACGGTGAACCCCTGGAAGAATGGTAGACAGTTGGTGTGGGACTACACTTGCGTTTCAACTTTAGCCAATACCTATGTTGACTTCAGTGCTACACAAGCAGGAGGAGCTGCCAATCACCGGGAAGCGGCCAAGTCACGTAAATACAGAGACCTTGAGCACCACTACAATTTTGTCCCCATTGCCTCAGAGACGCTTGGTGCCTGGGGTAAAAGTGCTGCTAGCTTTTTAAAGGAGTTGGGGTCTAAGCTAATCGAAACAACTAGAGACCCCAGAGCTGCCAGTTTTCTTTTTCAGCGCCTTAGTGTGGCAATCCAGAGAGGAAATGCTCACTGCATCCATGGTTCGTGCCCGCCATCTGAGGAGCTGGAGGAGCTATTCAACTTATGACAAGCAGCCTTGTACCCTGTATGTAATCAATATTGTAACTTTTTTTGTGTAATGACATTTTCAAATAAAGTTAGATAAATATACACACTTAACAAAAGAATAGGGGTGGTAGGAGAAGAAAATATCAGTGTTCAGTGAGGATCCAAAAGGTCTTCTCTGAGTACTCTTTATTTTCTTCTCTGAGGCTATGGGTCCCTACATTTGCACCAGAGGTGGTACCCCTTCTAGGTTTAAAAAAAAAAAATAAAAAAAAAAAAAAAAAAATATATATATATATATATATATATATATATATATATATATATATATATATATATATATATATATATATATATATATATATATATATATATATATATATGTGTGTGTGTGTGTGTGTGTGTGTATATCACGAAAATGAACACGTGATTAAGAATGTGACAATGTCAGACCACGGAGGAAAATGAAACAGGAATTTCCTTGAGTACTTTCGTATATTAAATACATCTTCAGAAGGAATCTTCTTTCTGAAGATGTATTTAATATACGAAAGTACTTAAGGAAATTCCTGTTTCATTTTCCTCCGTGGTCTGACATTGTCATATATATATATATATATATATATATATATATATATATATATATATATATATATATATATATATATATATATATATATATATATATATATATATGTCGTACCTAGTAGCCAGAACGCACTTCTCAGCCTACTATGCAAGGCCCGATTTGCCTAATAAGCCAAGTTTTCCTGAATTAATATATTTTCTCTAATTTTTTTCTTATGAAATGATAAAACTGTTCATTTTATTATGTATGAGTTAAGTTCTTTTCATTTGAGTTAAAACTAATGTAGATATATAACCGAACCTAACCAACCCTAAAATGGTTAACATAAATTGATTGGAATATGTATGTGGACGCTCAGTTAGTGTTACTGTAATTTATATGGTTAACGTTTGAATGACATAGTTTCCCCTCATTGTCACATTTTTTGTTACTATTTCGCTGTTCATTCTCACTCTCTCTGAATCCCGTTGACTAATTGTGCTCACGAGTGTTTGTTTAAGGTACGGTAACCATAAGCTTTTCACACAATAATTTGCAACTATTTAAGAAGATACATTTCTAAAGATTATTTAAGTTTCTAATAAATATTCTTTTTCCTAACATACAAGTCAATCACACAGTACCTAACTTCAGTCAGAAACACTTTTCTTACTTTATCTCGCAACGTCTTTTGCATATATATCCTATCTTAAAAAAATAACAATTTTAATTCATAACTGGCAACCCCCCTCCCCTCCAGAGCTTTCAAGGCCACCAAACATCATTCCTTTCCCTTAACCTCTCCCAAATTATCTTTTGCACCAATACACAAACTAGGGGGCTTTATTGCTGAGTGGACGTCGCTCCCGACTCGTAATCCTAGCTCATTCGATCCCCCGGTGATGGCACAAACGGAAATCAGCAGAGTTTCTATCATTCTTATGCCCTCTGTTACTTAGCAGTAAATATGTAAATGAGCGTTAGACAGCTGTTGCGGGCTGCTTCCTGGGTGTGTGTGTGTGCCTGTGTGTGTGTGGAATTTTTTTTTATTAGTTAATAATAATTGATTGATTGGCAGTTGAGAGGCGGGCCGAAAGAGCAGAGCTCAACCCTCGCAAGCACAACTAGGTGAACACAACTAGATAAATACTAACAAACCACGATCTCGTACAATCCACTACACACACAACCCAGCCTCCCCCCCCAACTCCCTAAATCACTCTACCTAAGTCATTAAAAAATTAAAACAAATCAATTAATACACCAAAAATACTAACTATAAATAAAGGAACCAAATTTGAGACATACAGCGACTCCAGCGTGGTCTAGTCGGAAGAGAACGTGTTCTCATCTGGATAGATTGCGATCGAGCCTGTCGGAACGGGTGTGTAACTGCAGGGCACAAATATTTGTGTGTCCCCTCCTGTAGCTGCCTCTGTTTCGACAGGTTTCCTGGATAGCTAGAACTGACCTGGCCCTTGGAAAGTGGGGAAGGGGTGAAATCCGTTGGGCCCACGGATGGATACCTTGGATCCATGGACTTAGGGCAGGTCTAATCACCTGGGATTCGAACCCACGGTGGGAATAAGGGAGGAGATATGGGGAGGGGAAGGGGAAGGATGTTTCCTGGAACCAAACCTCACATAAACCCGGACACTCACACACACACACACCCTCACCCGAACACTCACAGGGGCACTCACACTCACACACACCCATAGACTGTGATAAGGGAGACCATCTGAGGGGACACAGATGGCCTCGTGGACCCACAGGCATAACCGGACACACACGCAACCGGACTCTCACACACTCACACGGACACTCACAGGGATAAACACACACACAGACACACATCCATAGACACAAACTGTGATAAGGGAGACCATCTGAGGGGACACAGATGGCCTCCTGGACCCACAGGTATATATCAATATTTAAATATACATACATATTTATAAATATAACATATTTTTAAAAAATAAATAAATAAAATAAAAAATAAATATATATATATATATATATATATATATATATATATATATATATATATATATATATATGTGTGTGTGTGTGTGTATATCACGAAAATGAACACGTGATTAAGAATGTGACAATGTCAGACCACGGAGGAAAATGAAACAGGAATTTCCTTGAGTACTTTCGTATATTAAATACATCTTCAGAAGGAATCTTCTTTCTGAAGATGTATTTAATATACGAAAGTACTTAAGGAAATTCCTGTTTCATTTTCCTCCGTGGTCTGACATATATATATATATATATATATATATATATATATATATATATATATATATATATATATATATATATGTCGTACCTAGTAGCCAGAACGCACTTCTCAGCCTACTATGCAAGGCCCGATTTGCCTAATAAGCCAAGTTTTCCTGAATTAATATATTTTCTCTAATTTTTTTCTTATGAAATGATAAAACTGTTCATTTCATTATGTATGAGTTAAGTTCTTTTCATTTGAGTTAAAACTAATGTAGATATATAACCGAACCTAACCAACCCTAAAATGGTTAACATAAATTGATTGGAATATGTATGTGGACGCTCAGTTAGTGTTACTGTAATTTATATGGTTAACGTTTGAATGACATAGTTTCCCCTCATTGTCACATTTTTTGTTACTATTTCGCTGTTCATTCTCACTCTCTCTGAATCCCGTGGACTAATTGTGCTCACGAGTGTTTGTTTAAGGTACGGTAACCATAGGCTTTTCACACAATAATTTGCAACTATTTAAGAAGAAACATTTCTAAAGATTATCTAAGTTTCTAATAAATATTCTTTTTCCTAACATACAAGTCAATCACACAGTACCTAACTACAGTCAGAAACACTTTTCTTACTTTATCTCGCCACGTCTTTTGCATATATATCCTATCTTAAAAAAATAACAATTTTAATTCATAACTGGCAACCCCCCTCCCCTCCAGAGCTTTCAAGGCCACCAAACATCATTCCTTTCCCTTAACCTCTCCCAAATTATCTTTTGCACCAATACACAAACTAGGGGGCTTTATTGCTGAGTGGACGTCGCTCCCGACTCGTAATCCTAGCTCATTCGATCCCCCGGTGATGGCACAAACGGAAATCAGCAGAGTTTCTATCATTCTGATGCCCTCTATTACTTAGCAGTAAATATGTAAATGAGCGTTAGACAGCTGTTGCGGGCTGCTTCCTGGGTGTGTGTGTGTGTCTGTGTGTGTGTGGAATTTTTTTTTATTAGTTAATAATAATTGATTGATTGGCAGTTGAGAGGCGGGCCGAAAGAGCAGAGCTCAACCCTCGCAAGCACAACTAGGTGAACACAACTAGATAAATACTAACAAACCACGATCTCGTACAATCCACTACACACACACAACCCAGCCTCCCCCCCAACTCCCTAAATCACTCTACCTAAGTCATTAAAAAATTAAAACAAATCAATTAATACACCAAAAATACTAACTATAAATAAAGGAACCAAATTTGAGACATACAGCGACTCCAGCGTGGTCTAGTCGGAAGAGAACGTGTTCTCATCTGGATAGATTGCGATCGAGCCTGTCGGAACGGGTGTGTAACTGCAGGGCACAAATATTTGTGTGTCCCCTCCTGTAGCTGCCTCTGTTTCGACAGGTTTCCTGGATAGCTAGAACTGACCTGGCCCTTGGAAAGTGGGGAAGGGGTGAAATCCGTTGGGCCCACGGATGGATACCTTGGATCCATGGACTTAGGGCAGGTCTAATCACCTGGGATTCGAACCCACGGTGGGAATAAGGGAGGAGATATGGGGAGGGGAAGGGGAAGGATGTTTCCTGGAACCAAACCTCACATAAACCCGGACACTCACACACACACACACCCTCACCCGAACACTCACAGGGGCACTCACACTCACACACACCCATAGACTGTGATAAGGGAGACCATCTGAGGGGACACAGATGGCCTCGTGGACCCACAGGCATAACCGGACACACACGCAACCGGACTCTCACACACTCACACGGACACTCACAGGGATAAACACACACACAGACACACATCCATAGACACAAACTGTGATAAGGGAGACCATCTGAGGGGACACAGATGGCCTCCTGGACCCACAGGTATATATCAATATTTAAATATACATACATATTTATAAATATAACATATTTTTAAAAAAAAAATAAATAAAATAAAAAATAAATATATATATATATATATATATATATATATATATATATATATATATATGTGTGTGTGTGTGTGTATATCACGAAAATGAACACGTGATTAAGAATGTGACAATGTCAGACCACGGAGGAAAATGAAACAGGAATTTCCTTGAGTACTTTCGTATATTAAATACATCTTCAGAAGGAATCTTCTTTCTGAAGATGTATTTAATATACGAAAGTACTTAAGGAAATTCCTGTTTCATTTTCCTCCGTGGTCTGACATATATATATATATATATATATATATATATATATATATATATATATATATATATATATATATATATATATATATATATATATATATGTCGTACCTAGTAGCCAGAACTCACTTTTTGGCCTACTATTCAAGGCCCGATTTGCCTAATAAGCCAAGTCTTCCTGAATTAATATATTTTTTCTAATTTTTTTCTTATGAAATGATAAAGCTACCCATTTCATTATGTATGAGGTCAATTTTTTTTTATTGGAGTTAAAATTAACGTAGATATATGACCGAACCTAACCAACCCTACCTAACCTAACCTAACCTATCTTTATAGGTTAGGTTTGGTTAGGTAGCCGAAAAAGTTAGGTTAGGTTAGGTTAGGTAGGTTAGATAGTCGAAAAACAATTAATTCATGAAAACTTGGCTTATTAGGCAAATCGGGCCTTGAATAGTAGGCCAAAAAGTGAGTTCTGGCTACTAGGTACGACATATATATATATGTCGTACTTAGTAGCCAGAACGCACTTCTCAGCCTACTATGCAAGGCCCGATTTGCCTAATAAGCCAAGTTTTCCTGAATTAATATATTTTCTCTAATTTTTTTCTTATGAAATGATAAAACTGTTCATTTTATTATGTATGAGTTAAGTTCTTTTCATTTGAGTTAAAACTAATGTAGATATATAACCGAACCTAACCAACCCTAAAATGGTTAACATAAATTGATTGGAATATGTATGTGGACGCTCAGTTAGTGTTACTGTAATTTATATGGTTAACGTTTGAATGACATAGTTTCCCCTCATTGTCACATTTTTTGTTACTATTTCGCTGTTCATTCTCACTCTCTCTGAATCCCGTTGACTAATTGTGCTCACGAGTGTTTGTTTAAGGTACGGTAACCATAAGCTTTTCACACAATAATTTGCAACTATTTAAGAAGATACATTTCTAAAGATTATTTAAGTTTCTAATAAATATTCTTTTTCCTAACATACAAGTCAATCACACAGTACCTAACTTCAGTCAGAAACACTTTTCTTACTTTATCTCGCAACGTCTTTTGCATATATATCCTATCTTAAAAAAATAACAATTTTAATTCATAACTGGCAACCCCCCTCCCCTCCAGAGCTTTCAAGGCCACAAACATCATTCCTTTCCCTTAACCTCTCCCAAATTATCTTTTGCACCAATACACAAACTAGGGGGCTTTATTGCTGAGTGGACGTCGCTCCCGACTCGTAATCCTAGCTCATTCGATCCCCGGGTGATGGCACAAACGGAAATCAGCAGAGTTTCTATCATTCTGATGCCCTCTGTTACTTAGCAGTAAATATGTAAATGAGCGTTAGACAGCTGTTGCGGGCTGCTTCCTGGGTGTGTGTGTGTGTCTGTGTGTGTGTGGAATTTTTTTTTATTAGTTAATAATAATTGATTGATTGGCAGTTGAGAGGCGGGCCGAAAGAGCAGAGCTCAACCCTCGCAAGCACAACTAGGTGAACACAACTAGATAAATACTAACAAACCACGATCTCGTACAATCCACTACACACACAACCCAGCCTCCCCCCCAACTCCCTAAATCACTCTACCTAAGTCATTAAAAAATTAAAACAAATCAATTAATACACCAAAAATACTAACTATAAATAAAGGAACCAAATTTGAGACATACAGCGACTCCAGCGTGGTCTAGTCGGAAGAGAACGTGTTCTCATCTGGATAGATTGCGATCGAGCCTGTCGGAACGGGTGTGTAACTGCAGGGCACAAATATTTGTGTGTCCCCTCCTGTAGCTGCCTCTGTTTCGACAGGTTTCCTGGATAGCTAGAACTGACCTGGCCCTTGGAAAGTGGGGAAGGGGTGAAATCCGTTGGGCCCACGGATGGATACCTTGGATCCATGGACTTAGGGCAGGTCTAATCACCTGGGATTCGAACCCACGGTGGGAATAAGGGAGGAGATATGGGGAGGGGAAGGGGAAGGATGTTTCCTGGAACCAAACCTCACATAAACCCGGAAACTCACACACACACACACCCTCACCCGAACACTCACAGGGGCACTCACACTCACACACACCCATAGACTGTGATAAGGGAGACCATCTGAGGGGACACAGATGGCCTCGTGGACCCACAGGCATAACCGGACACACACGCAACCGGACTCTCACACACTCACACGGACACTCACAGGGATAAACACACACACAGACACACATCCATAGACACAAACTGTGATAAGGGAGACCATCTGAGGGGACACAGATGGCCTCCTGGACCCACAGGTATATATCAATATTTAAATATACATACATATTTATAAATATAACATATTTTTAAAAAATAAATAAATAAAATAAAAAAAAATATATATATATATATATATATATATATATATATATATATATATATATATATATATATATATATATATATATATATATATATATATATGTGTGTGTGTATATCACGAAAATGAACACGTGATTAAGAATGTGACAATGTCAGACAACGGAGGAAAATGAAACAGGAATTTCCTTGAGTACTTTCGTATATTAAATACATCTTCAGAAGGAATCTTCTTTCTGAAGATGTATTTAATATACGAAAGTACTTAAGGAAATTCCTGTTTCATTTTCCTCCGTGGTCTGACATTGTCATATATATATATATATATATATATATATATATATATATATATATATATATATATATATATATATATATATATATATATATATATATATATATATATATATATGTCGTACCTAGTAGCCAGAACTCACTTCTCAGCCTACTATGCAAGGCCCGATTTGTCTAATAAGCCAAGTTTTCATGAATTAATATATTTTCTCTATTATTTTTCTTATGAAATGATAAAGCTAGCCATTTCATTATGTATGAGGTAAATTTTTTTATATTGGTGTTAAAATTAACGTAGATATATGACCGAACCTAACCAACCCTACCTAACCTAACCTAACCTATCTTTATAGGTTAGGTTAGGTTAGGTAGCTGAAAAAGGTAAGTTAGGTTAGGTTAGGTAGGTTAGGTAGTCGAAAAACAATTAATTCATGAAAACTTGGCTTATTAGGCAAATCGGGCCTTGCATAGTAGGCTGAGAAGTGAGTTCTGGCTACTAGGTACGACATATATATATATATATATATATATATATATATATATGTCGTACTTAGTAGCCAGAACGCACTTCTCAGCCTACTATGCAAGGCCCGATTTGCCTAATAAGCCAAGTTTTCCTGAATTAATATATTTTTTCTAATTTTTTTCTTATGAAATGATAAAACTGTTCATTTTATTATGTATGAGTTAAGTTCTTTTCATTTGAGTTAAAACTAATGTAGATATATAACCGAACCTAACCAACCCTAAAATGGTTAACATAAATTGATTGGAATATGTATGTGGACGCTCAGTTAGTGTTACTGTAATTTATATGGTTAACGTTTGAATGACATAGTTTCCCCTCATTGTCACATTTTTTGTTACTATTTCGCTGTTCATTCTCACTCTCTCTGAATCCCGTTGACTAATTGTGCTCACGAGTGTTTGTTTAAGGTACGGTAACCATAAGCTTTTCACACAATAATTTGCAACTATTTAAGAAGATACATTTCTAAAGATTATTTAAGTTTCTAATAAATATTCTTTTTCCTAACATACAAGTCAATCACACAGTACCTAACTTCAGTCAGAAACACTTTTCTTACTTTATCTCGCAACGTCTTTTGCATATATATCCTATCTTAAAAAAATAACAATTTTAATTCATAACTGGCAACCCCCCTCCCCTCCAGAGCTTTCAAGGCCACCAAACATCATTCCTTTCCCTTAACCTCTCCCAAATTATCTTTTGCACCAATACACAAACTAGGGGGCTTTATTGCTGAGTGGACGTCGCTCCCGACTCGTAATCCTAGCTCATTCGATCCCCCGGTGATGGCACAAACGGAAATCAGCAGAGTTTCTATCATTCTGATGCCCTCTGTTACTTAGCAGTAAATATGTAAATGAGCCTTAGACAGCTGTTGCGGGCTGCTTCCTTGGTGTGTGTGTGTGTCTGTGTGTGTGTGGAATTTTTTTTATTAGTTAATAATAATTGATTGATTGGCAGTTGAGAGGCGGGCCGAAAGAGCAGAGCTCAACCCTCGCAAGCACAACTAGGTGAACACAACTAGATAAATACTAACAAACCACGATCTCGTACAATCCACTACACACACAACCCAGCCTCCCCCCCAACTCCCTAAATCACTCTACCTAAGTCATTAAAAAATTAAAACAAATCAATTAATACACCAAAAATACTAACTATAAATAAAGGAAAAAATTTGAGACATACAGCGTCTCCAGCGTGGTCTAGTCGGAAGAGAACGTGTTCTCATCTGGATAGATTGCGATCGAGCCTGTCGGAACGGGTGTGTAACTGCAGGGCACAAATATTTGTGTGTCCCCTCCTGTAGCTGCCTCTGTTTCGACAGGTTTCCTGGATAGCTAGAATTGACCTGGCCCTTGGAAAGTGGGGAAGGGGTGAAATCCGTTGGGCTCACGGATGGATACCTTGGATCCATGGACTTAGGGCAGGTCTAATCACCTGGGATTCGAACCCACGGTGGGAATAAGGGAGGAGATATGGGGAGGGGAAGGGGAAGGATGTTTCCTGGAACCAAACCTCACATAAACCCGGACACTCACACACACACACACCCTCACCCGAACACTCACAGGGGCACTCACACTCACACACACCCATAGACTGTGATAAGGGAGACCATCTGAGGGGACACAGATGGCCTCGTGGACCCACAGGCATAACCGGACACACACGCAACCGGACTCTCACACACTCACACGGACACTCACAGGGATAAACACACACACAGACACACATCCATAGACACAAACTGTGATAAGGGAGACCATCTGAGGGGACACAGATGGCCTCCTGGACCCACAGGTATATATCAATATTTAAATATACATACATATTTATAAATATAACATATTAAAAAAATAAATAAATAAAATAAAAAAAAAAATATATATATATATATATATATATATATATATATATATATATATATATATATATATATATATATATATATATATATATATATATATATGTGTGTGTGTGTGTGTATATCACGAAAATGAACACGTGATTAAGAATGTGACAATGTCAGACCACGGAGGAAAATGAAACAGGAATTTCCTTGAGTACTTTCGTATATTAAATACATCTTCAGAAGGAATCTTCTTTCTGAAGATGTATTTAATATACGAAAGTACTTAAGGAAATTCCTGTTTCATTTTCCTCCGTGGTCTGACATATATATATATATATATATATATATATATATATATACATATATATATATATATATATATATATATATATATATATATATATATATATATATATATATATATATATGTCGTACCTAGTAGCCAGAACGCACTTCTCAGCCTACTATGCAAGGCCCGATTTGCCTAATAAGCCAAGTTTTCCTGAATTAATATATTTTCTCTAATTTTTTTCTTATGAAATGATAAAACTGTTCATTTTATTATGTATGAGTTAAGTTCTTTTCATTTGAGTTAAAACTAATGTAGATATATAACCGATCCTAACCAACCCTAAAATGGTTAACATAAATTGATTGGAATATGTATGTGGACGCTCAGTTAGTGTTACTGTAATTTATATGGTTAACGTTTGAATGACATAGTTTCCCCTCATTGTCACATTTTTTGTTACTATTTCGCTGTTCATTCTCACTCTCTCTGAATCCCGTTGACTAATTGTGCTCACGAGTGTTTGTTTAAGGTACGGTAACCATAAGCTTTTCACACAATAATTTGCAACTATTTAAGAAGATACATTTCTAAAGATTATTTAAGTTTCTAATAAATATTCTTTTTCCTAACATACAAGTCAATCACACAGTACCTAACTTCAGTCAGAAACACTTTTCTTACTTTATCTCGCAACGTCTTTTGCATATATATCCTATCTTAAAAAAATAACAATTTTAATTCATAACTGGCAACCCCCCTCCCCTCCAGAGCTTTCAAGGCCACCAAACATCATTCCTTTCCCTTAACCTCTCCCAAATTATCTTTTGCACCAATACACAAACTAGGGGGCTTTATTGCTGAGTGGACGTCGCTCCCGACTCGTAATCCTAGCTCATTCGATCCCCCGGTGATGGCACAAACGGAAATCAGCAGAGTTTCTGTCATTCTGATGCCCTCTGTTACTTAGCAGTAAATATGTAAATGAGCGTTAGACAGCTGTTGCGGGCTGCTTCCTGGGTGTGTGTGTGTGTCTGTGTGTGTGTGGAATTTTTTTTTATTAGTTAATAATAATTGATTGATTGGCAGTTGAGAGGCGGGCCGAAAGAGCAGAGCTCAACCCTCGCAAGCACAACTAGGTGAACACAACTAGATAAATACTAACAAACCACGATCTCGTACAATCCACTACACACACAACCCAGCCTCCCCCCCCAACTCCCTAAATCACTCTACCTAAGTCATTAAAAAATTAAAACAAATCAATTAATACACCAAAAATACTAACTATAAATAAAGGAACCAAATTTGAGACATACAGCGACTCCAGCGTGGTCTAGTCGGAAGAGAACGTGTTCTCATCTGGATAGATTGCGATCGAGCCTGTCGGAACGGGTGTGTAACTGCAGGGCACAAATATTTGTGTGTCCCCTCCTGTAGCTGCCTCTGTTTCGACAGGTTTCCTGGATAGCTAGAACTGACCTGGCCCTTGGAAAGTGGGGAAGGGGTGAAATCCGTTGGGCCCACGGATGGATACCTTGGATCCATGGACTTAGGGCAGGTCTAATCACCTGGGATTCGAACCCACGGTGGGAATAAGGGAGGAGATATGGGGAGGGGAAGGGGAAGGATGTTTCCTGGAACCAAACCTCACATAAACCCGGACACTCACACACACACACACCCTCACCCGAACACTCACAGGGGCACTCACACTCACACACACCCATAGACTGTGATAAGGGAGACCATCTGAGGGGACACAGATGGCCTCGTGGACCCACAGGCATAACCGGACACACACGCAACCGGACTCTCACACACTCACACGGACACTGACAGGGATAAACACACACACAGACACACATCCATAGACACAAACTGTGATAAGGGAGACCATCTGAGGGGACACAGATGGCCTCCTGGACCCACAGGTATATATCAATATTTAAATATACATACATATTTATAAATATAACATATTTTTAAAAAATAAATAAATAAAATAAAAAATAAATAAATATATATATATATATATATATATATATATATATATATATATATATATATATATATATATATATATATATATATATATATATGTGTGTGTGTGTATATCACGAAAATGAACACGTGATTAAGAATGTGACAATGTCAGACAACGGAGGAAAATGAAACAGGAATTTCCTTGAGTACTTTCGTATATTAAATACATCTTCAGAAGGAATCTTCTTTCTGAAGATGTATTTAATATACGAAAGTACTTAAGGAAATTCCTGTTTCATTTTCCTCCGTGGTCTGACATTGTCATATATATATATATATATATATATATATATATATATATATATATATATATATATATATATATATATATATATATATATATATATATGTCGTACTTAGTAGCCAGAACGCACTTCTCAGCCTACTATGCAAGGCCCGATTTGCCTAATAAGCCAAGTTTTCCTGAATTAATATATTTTCTCTAATTTTTTTCTTATGAAATGATAAAACTGTTCATTTTATTATGTATGAGTTAAGTTCTTTTCATTTGAGTTAAAACTAATGTTGATATATAACCGAACCTAACCAACCCTAAAATGGTTAACATAAATTGATTGGAATATGTATGTGGACGCTCAGTTAGTGTTACTGTAATTTATATGGTTAACGTTTGAATGACATAGTTTCCCCTCATTGTCACATTTTTTGTTACTATTTCGCTGTTCATTCTCACTCTCTCTGAATCCCGTTGACTAATTGTGCTCACGAGTGTTTGTTTAAGGTACGGTAACCATAAGCTTTTCACACAATAATTTGCAACTATTTAAGAAGATACATTTCTAAAGATTATTTAAGTTTCTAATAAATATTCTTTTTCCTAACATACAAGTCAATCACACAGTACCTAACTTCAGTCAGAAACACTTTTCTTACTTTATCTCGCAACGTCTTTTGCATATATATCCTATCTTAAAAAAATAACAATTTTAATTCATAACTGGCAACCCCCCTCCCCTCCAGAGCTTTCAAGGCCACCAAACATCATTCCTTTCCCTTAACCTCTCCCAAATTATCTTTTGCACCAATACACAAACTAGGGGGCTTTATTGCTGAGTGGACGTCGCTCCCGACTCGTAATCCTAGCTCATTCGATCCCCCGGTGATGGCACAAACGGAAATCAGCAGAGTTTCTATCATTCTGATGCCCTCTGTTACTTAGCAGTAAATATGTAAATGAGCGTTAGACAGCTGTTGCGGGCTGCTTCCTTGGTGTGTGTGTGTGTCTGTGTGTGTGTGGAATTTTTTTTATTAGTTAATAATAATTGATTGATTGGCAGTTGAGAGGCGGGCCGAAAGAGCAGAGCTCAACCCTCGCATGCACAACTAGGTGAACACAACTAGATAAATACTAACAAACCACGATCTCGTACAATCCACTACACACACAACACAGCCTCCCCCCCAACTCCCTAAATCACTCTACCTAAGTCATTAAAAAATTAAAACAAATCAATTAATACACCAAAAATACTAACTATAAATAAAGGAACCAAATTTGAGACATACAGCGACTCCAGCGTGGTCTAGTCGGAAGAGAACGTGTTCTCATCTGGATAGATTGCGATCGAGCCTGTCGGAACGGGTGTGTAACTGCAGGGCACAAATATTTGTGTGTCCCCTCCTGTAGCTGCCTCTGTTTCGACAGGTTTCCTGGATAGCTAGAATTGACCTGGCCCTTGGAAAGTGGGGAAGGGGTGAAATCCGTTGGGCTCACGGATGGATACCTTGGATCCATGGACTTAGGGCAGGTCTAATCACCTGGGATTCGAACCCACGGTGGGAATAAGGGAGGAGATATGGGGAGGGGAAGGGGAAGGATGTTTCCTGGAACCAAACCTCACATAAACCCGGACACTCACACACACACACACCCTCACCCGAACACTCACAGGGGCACTCACACTCACACACACCCATAGACTGTGATAAGGGAGACCATCTGAGGGGACACAGATGGCCTCGTGGACCCACAGGCATAACCGGACACACACGCAACCGGACTCTCACACACTCACACGGACACTCACAGGGATAAACACACACACAGACACACATCCATAGACACAAACTGTGATAAGGGAGACCATCTGAGGGGACACAGATGGCCTCCTGGACCCACAGGTATATATCAATATTTAAATATACATACATATTTATAAATATAACATATTTAAAAAAAATAAATAAATAAAATAAAAAAAAAAATATATATATATATATATATATATATATATATATATATATATATATATATATATATATATATATATATATATGTGTGTGTGTGTGTATATCACGAAAATGAACACGTGATTAAGAATGTGACAATGTCAGACCACGGAGGAAAATGAAACAGGAATTTCCTTGAGTACTTTCGTATATTAAATACATCTTCAGAAGGAATCTTCTTTCTGAAGATGTATTTAATATACGAAAGTACTTAAGGAAATTCCTGTTTCATTTTCCTCCGTGGTCTGACATATATATATATATATATATATATATATATATATATATATATATATATATATATATATATATATATATATATATATATATATATATATATATATATATATATATATATATATATATATATATGTCGTACCTAGTAGCCAGAACGCACTTCTCAGCCTACTATGCAAGGCCCGATTTGCCTAATAAGCCAAGTTTTCCTGAATTAATATATTTTCTCTAATTTTTTTCTTATGAAATGATAAAACTGTTCATTTTATTATGTATGAGTTAAGTTCTTTTCATTTGAGTTAAAACTAATGTAGATATATAACCGAACCTAACCAACCCTAAAATGGTTAACATAAATTGATTGGAATATGTATGTGGACGCTCAGTTAGTGTTACTGTAATTTATATGGTTAACGTTTGAATGACATAGTTTCCCCTCATTGTCACATTTTTTGTTACTATTTCGCTGTTCATTCTCACTCTCTCTGAATCCCGTTGACTAATTGTGCTCACGAGTGTTTGTTTAAGGTACGGTAACCATAAGCTTTTCACACAATAATTTGCAACTATTTAAGAAGATACATTTCTAAAGATTATTTAAGTTTCTAATAAATATTCTTTTTCCTAACATACAAGTCAATCACACAGTACCTAACTTCAGTCAGAAACACTTTTCTTACTTTATCTCGCAACGTCTTTTGCATATATATCCTATCTTAAAAAAATAACAATTTTAATTCATAACTGGCAACCGCCCTCCCCTCCAGAGCTTTCAAGGCCACCAAACATCATTCCTTTCCCTTAACCTCTCCCAAATTATCTTTTGCACCAATACACAAACTAGGGGGCTTTATTGCTGAGTGGACGTCGCTCCCGACTCGTAATCCTAGCTCATTCGATCCCCCGGTGATGGCACAAACGGAAATCAGCAGAGTTTCTGTCATTCTGATGCCCTCTGTTACTTAGCAGTAAATATGTAAATGAGCGTTAGACAGCTGTTGCGGGCTGCTTCCTGGGTGTGTGTGTGTGTCTGTGTGTGTGTGGAATTTTTTTTTATTAGTTAATAATAATTGATTGATTGGCAGTTGAGAGGCGGGCCGAAAGAGCAGAGCTCAACCCTCGCAAGCACAACTAGGTGAACACAACTAGATAAATACTAACAAACCACGATCTCGTACAATCCACTACACACACAACCCAGCCTCCCCCCCAACTCCCTAAATCACTCTACCTAAGTCATTAAAAAATTAAAACAAATCAATTAATACACCAAAAATACTAACTATAAATAAAGGAACCAAATTTGAGACATACAGCGACTCCAGCGTGGTCTAGTCGGAAGAGAACGTGTTCTCATCTGGATAGATTGCGATCGAGCCTGTCGGAACGGGTGTGTAACTGCAGGGCACAAATATTTGTGTGTCCCCTCCTGTAGCTGCCTCTGTTTCGACAGGTTTCCTGGATAGCTAGAACTGACCTGGCCCTTGGAAAGTGGGGAAGGGGTGAAATCCGTTGGGCCCACGGATGGATACCTTGGATCCATGGACTTAGGGCAGGTCTAATCACCTGGGATTCGAACCCACGGTGGGAATAAGGGAGGAGATATGGGGAGGGGAAGGGGAAGGATGTTTCCTGGAACCAAACCTCACATAAACCCGGACACTCACACACACACACACCCTCACCCGAACACTCACAGGGGCACTCACACTCACACACACCCATAGACTGTGATAAGGGAGACCATCTGAGGGGACACAGATGGCCTCGTGGACCCACAGGCATAACCGGACACACACGCAACCGGACTCTCACACACTCACACGGACACTCACAGGGATAAACACACACACAGACACACATCCATAGACACAAACTGTGATAAGGGAGACCATCTGAGGGGACACAGATGGCCTCCTGGACCCACAGGTATATATCAATATTTAAATATACATACATATTTATAAATATAACATATTTTAAAAAAAATAAATAAATAAAATAAAAAAAAAAATATATATATATATATATATATATATATATATATATATATATATATATATATATATATATATATATATATATGTGTGTGTGTATATCACGAAAATGAACACGTGATTAAGAATGTGACAATGTCAGACAACGGAGGAAAATGAAACAGGAATTTCCTTGAGTACTTTCGTATATTAAATACATCTTCAGAAGGAATCTTCTTTCTGAAGATGTATTTAATATACGAAAGTACTTAAGGAAATTCCTGTTTCATTTTCCTCCGTGGTCTGACATTGTCATATATATATATATATATATATATATATATATATATATATATATATATATATGTCGTACTTAGTAGCCAGAACGCACTTCTCAGCCTACTATGCAAGGCCCGATTTGCCTAATAAGCCAAGTTTTCCTGAATTAATATATTTTCTCTAATTTTTTTCTTATGAAATGATAAAACTGTTCATTTTATTATGTATGAGTTAAGTTCTTTTCATTTGAGTTAAAACTAATGTAGATATATAACCGAACCTAACCAACCCTAAAATGGTTAACATAAATTGATTGGAATATGTATGTGGACGCTCAGTTAGTGTTACTGTAATTTATATGGTTAACGTTTGAATGACATAGTTTCCCCTCATTGTCACATTTTTTGTTACTATTTCGCTGTTCATTCTCACTCTCTCTGAATCCCGTTGACTAATTGTGCTCACGAGTGTTTGTTTAAGGTACGGTAACCATAAGCTTTTCACACAATAATTTGCAACTATTTAAGAAGATACATTTCTAAAGATTATTTAAGTTTCTAATAAATATTCTTTTTCCTAACATACAAGTCAATCACACAGTACCTAACTTTAGTCAGAAACACTTTTCTTACTTTATCTCGCAACGTCTTTTGCATATATATCCTATCTTAAAAAAATAACAATTTTAATTCATAACTGGCAACCCCCCTCCCCTCCAGAGCTTTCAAGGCCACCAAACATCATTCCTTTCCCTTAACCTCTCCCAAATTATCTTTTGCACCAATACACAAACTAGGGGGCTTTATTGCTGAGTGGACGTCGCTCCCGACTCGTAATCCTAGCTCATTCGATCCCCCGGTGATGGCACAAACGGAAATCAGCAGAGTTTCTATCATTCTGATGCCCTCTGTTACTTAGCAGTAAATATGTAAATGAGCGTTAGACAGCTGTTGCGGGCTGCTTCCTTGGTGTGTGTGTGTGTCTGTGTGTGTGTGGAATTTTTTTTATTAGTTAATAATAATTGATTGATTGGCAGTTGAGAGGCGGGCCGAAAGAGCAGAGCTCAACCCTCGCAAGCACAACTAGGTGAACACAACTAGATAAATACTAACAAACCACGATCTCGTACAATCCACTACACACACAACCCAGCCTCCCCCCCAACTCCCTAAATCACTCTACCTAAGTCATTAAAAAATTAAAACAAATCAATTAATACACCAAAAATACTAACTATAAATAAAGGAAAAAATTTGAGACATACAGCGACTCCAGCGTGGTCTAGTCGGAAGAGAACGTGTTCTCATCTGGATAGATTGCGATCGAGCCTGTCGGAACGGGTGTGTAACTGCAGGGCACAAATATTTGTGTGTCCCCTCCTGTAGCTGCCTCTGTTTCGACAGGTTTCCTGGATAGCTAGAATTGACCTGGCCCTTGGAAAGTGGGGAAGGGGTGAAATCCGTTGGGCTCACGGATGGATACCTTGGATCCATGGACTTAGGGCAGGTCTAATCACCTGGGATTCGAACCCACGGTGGGAATAAGGGTGGAGATATGGGGAGGGGAAGGGGAAGGATGTTTCCTGGAACCAAACCTCACATAAACCCGGACACTCACACACACACACACCCTCACCCGAACACTCACAGGGGCACTCACACTCACACACACCCATAGACTGTGATAAGGGAGACCATCTGAGGGGACACAGATGGCCTCGTGGACCCACAGGCATAACCGGACACACACGCAACCGGACTCTCACACACTCACACGGACACTCACAGGGATAAACACACACACAGACACACATCCATAGACACAAACTGTGATAAGGGAGACCATCTGAGGGGACACAGATGGCCTCCTGGACCCACAGGTATATATCAATATTTAAATATACATACATATTTATAAATATAACATATTTTAAAAAAAATAAATAAATAAAATAAAAAAAAATATATATATATATATATATATATATATATATATATATATATATATATATATATATATATATATATATATATATGTGTGTGTGTGTGTATATCACGAAAATGAACACGTGATTAAGAATGTGACAATGTCAGACCACGGAGGAAAATGAAACAGGAATTTCCTTGAGTACTTTCGTATATTAAATACATCTTCAGAAGGAATCTTCTTTCTGAAGATGTATTTAATATACGAAAGTACTTAAGGAAATTCCTGTTTCATTTTCCTCCGTGGTCTGACATATATATATATATATATATATATATATATATATATATATATATATATATATATATATATATATATATATATATATATATATATACATATATATATATATATATATATATGTCGTACCTAGTAGCCAGAACGCACTTCTCAGCCTACTATGCAAGGCCCGATTTGCCTAATAAGCCAAGTTTTCCTGAATTAATATATTTTCTCTAATTTTTTTCTTATGAAATGATAAAACTGTTCATTTTATTATGTATGAGTTAAGTTCTTTTCATTTGAGTTAAAACTAATGTAGATATATAACCGAACCTAACCAACCCTAAAATGGTTAACATAAATTGATTGGAATATGTATGTGGACGCTCAGTTAGTGTTACTGTAATTTATATGGTTAACGTTTGAATGACATAGTTTCCCCTCATTGTCACATTTTTTGTTACTATTTCGCTGTTCATTCTCACTCTCTCTGAATCCCGTTGACTAATTGTGCTCACGAGTGTTTGTTTAAGGTACGGTAACCATAAGCTTTTCACACAATAATTTGCAACTATTTAAGAAGATACATTTCTAAAGATTATTTAAGTTTCTAATAAATATTCTTTTTCCTAACATACAAGTCAATCACACAGTACCTAACTTCAGTCAGAAACACTTTTCTTACTTTATCTCGCAACGTCTTTTGCATATATATCCTATCTTAAAAAAATAACAATTTTAATTCATAACTGGCAACCCCCCTCCCCTCCAGAGCTTTCAAGGCCACCAAACATCATTCCTTTCCCTTAACCTCTCCCAAATTATCTTTTGCACCAATACACAAACTAGGGGGCTTTATTGCTGAGTGGACGTCGCTCCCGACTCGTAATCCTAGCTCATTCGATCCCCCGGTGATGGCACAAACGGAAATCAGCAGAGTTTCTATCATTCTGATGCCCTCTGTTACTTAGCAGTAAATATGTAAATGAGCGTTAGACAGCTGTTGCGGGCTGCTTCCTTGGTGTGTGTGTGTGTCTGTGTGTGTGTGGAATTTTTTTTATTAGTTAATAATAATTGATTGATTGGCAGTTGAGAGGCGGGCCGAAAGAGCAGAGCTCAACCCTCGCAAGCACAACTAGGTGAACACAACTAGATAAATACTAACAAACCACGATCTCGTACAATCCACTACACACACAACCCAGCCTCCCCCCCAACTCCCTAAATCACTCTACCTAAGTCATTAAAAAATTAAAACAAATCAATTAATACACCAAAAATACTAACTATAAATAAAGGAAAAAATTTGAGACATACAGCGACTCCAGCGTGGTCTAGTCGGAAGAGAACGTGTTCTCATCTGGATAGATTGCGATCGAGCCTGTCGGAACGGGTGTGTAACTGCAGGGCACAAATATTTGTGTGTCCCCTCCTGTAGCTGCCTCTGTTTCGACAGGTTTCCTGGATAGCTAGAATTGACCTGGCCCTTGGAAAGTGGGGAAGGGGTGAAATCCGTTGGGCTCACGGATGGATACCTTGGATCCATGGACTTAGGGCAGGTCTAATCACCTGGGATTCGAACCCACGGTGGGAATAAGGGAGGAGATATGGGGAGGGGAAGGGGAAGGATGTTTCCTGGAACCAAACCTCACATAAACCCGGACACTCACACACACACACACCCTCACCCGAACACTCACAGGGGCACTCACACTCACACACACCCATAGACTGTGATAAGGGAGACCATCTGAGGGGACACAGATGGCCTCGTGGACCCACAGGCATAACCGGACACACACGCAACCGGACTCTCACACACTCACACGGACACTCACAGGGATAAACACACACACAGACACACATCCATAGACACAAACTGTGATAAGGGAGACCATCTGAGGGGACACAGATGGCCTCCTGGACCCACAGGTATATATCAATATTTAAATATACATACATATTTATAAATATAACATATTTTAAAAAAAATAAATAAATAAAATAAAAAAAAAAAATATATATATATATATATATATATATATATATATATATATATATATATATATATATATATATATATATATATATATATATATATATATATATATATATGTGTGTGTGTGTGTATATCACGAAAATGAACACGTGATTAAGAATGTGACAATGTCAGACCACGGAGGAAAATGAAACAGGAATTTCCTTGGGTACTTTCGTATATTAAATACATCTTCAGAAGGAATCTTCTTTCTGAAGATGTATTTAATATACGAAAGTACTTAAGGAAATTCCTGTTTCATTTTCCTCCGTGGTCTGACATATATATATATATATATATATATATATATATATATATATATATATATATATATATATATATATATATATATATATATATATATATATATATATATGTCGTACCTAGTAGCCAGAACGCACTTCTCAGCCTACTATGCAAGGCCCGATTTGCCTAATAAGCCAAGTTTTCCTGAATTAATATATTTTCTCTAATTTTTTTCTTATGAAATGATAAAACTGTTCATTTTATTATGTATGAGTTAAGTTCTTTTCATTTGAGTTAAAACTAATGTAGATATATAACCGAACCTAACCAACCCTAAAATGGTTAACATAAATTGATTGGAATATGTATGTGGACGCTCAGTTAGTGTTACTGTAATTTATATGGTTAACGTTTGAATGACATAGTTTCCCCTCATTGTCACATTTTTTGTTACTATTTCGCTGTTCATTCTCACTCTCTCTGAATCCCGTTGACTAATTGTGCTCACGAGTGTTTGTTTAAGGTACGGTAACCATAAGCTTTTCACACAATAATTTGCAACTATTTAAGAAGATACATTTCTAAAGATTATTTAAGTTTCTAATAAATATTCTTTTTCCTAACATACAAGTCAATCACACAGTACCTAACTTCAGTCAGAAACACTTTTCTTACTTTATCTCGCAACGTCTTTTGCATATATATCCTATCTTAAAAAAATAACAATTTTAATTCATAACTGGCAACCCCCCTCCCCTCCAGAGCTTTCAAGGCCACCAAACATCATTCCTTTCCCTTAACCTCTCCCAAATTATCTTTTGCACCAATACACAAACTAGGGGGCTTTATTGCTGAGTGGACGTCGCTCCCGACTCGTAATCCTAGCTCATTCGATCCCCCGGTGATGGCACAAACGGAAATCAGCAGAGTTTCTGTCATTCTGATGCCCTCTGTTACTTAGCAGTAAATATGTAAATGAGCGTTAGACAGCTGTTGCGGGCTGCTTCCTGGGTGTGTGTGTGTGTCTGTGTGTGTGTGGAATTTTTTTTTATTAGTTAATAATAATTGATTGATTGGCAGTTGAGAGGCGGGCCGAAAGAGCAGAGCTCAACCCTCGCAAGCACAACTAGGTGAACACAACTAGATAAATACTAACAAACCACGATCTCGTACAATCCACTACACACACAACCCAGCCTCCCCCCCAACTCCCTAAATCACTCTACCTAAGTCATTAAAAAATTAAAACAAATCAATTAATACACCAAAAATACTAACTATAAATAAAGGAACCAAATTTGAGACATACAGCGACTCCAGCGTGGTCTAGTCGGAAGAGAACGTGTTCTCATCTGGATAGATTGCGATCGAGCCTGTCGGAACGGGTGTGTAACTGCAGGGCACAAATATTTGTGTGTCCCCTCCTGTAGCTGCCTCTGTTTCGACAGGTTTCCTGGATAGCTAGAACTGACCTGGCCCTTGGAAAGTGGGGAAGGGGTGAAATCCGTTGGGCCCACGGATGGATACCTTGGATCCATGGACTTAGGGCAGGTCTAATCACCTGGGATTCGAACCCACGGTGGGAATAAGGGAGGAGATATGGGGAGGGGAAGGGGAAGGATGTTTCCTGGAACCAAACCTCACATAAACCCGGACACTCACACACACACACACCCTCACCCGAACACTCACAGGGGCACTCACACTCACACACACCCATAGACTGTGATAAGGGAGACCATCTGAGGGGACACAGATGGCCTCGTGGACCCACAGGCATAACCGGACACACACGCAACCGGACTCTCACACACTCACACGGACACTCACAGGGATAAACACACACACAGACACACATCCATAGACACAAACTGTGATAAGGGAGACCATCTGAGGGGACACAGATGGCCTCCTGGACCCACAGGTATATATCAATATTTAAATATACATACATATTTATAAATATAACATATTTTTAAAAAATAAATAAATAAAATAAAAAATAAATATATATATATATATATATATATATATATATATATATATATATATATATATATATATATGTGTGTGTGTGTATATCACGAAAATGAACACGTGATTAAGAATGTGACAATGTCAGACAACGGAGGAAAATGAAACAGGAATTTCCTTGAGTACTTTCGTATATTAAATACATCTTCAGAAGGAATCTTCTTTCTGAAGATGTATTTAATATACGAAAGTACTTAAGGAAATTCCTGTTTCATTTTCCTCCGTGGTCTGACATTGTCATATATATATATATATATATATATATATATATATATATATATATATATATATATATATATATATATATATATATATATATATATATATATATATATATATATATGTCGTACTTAGTAGCCAGAACGCACTTCTCAGCCTACTATGCAAGGCCCGATTTGCCTAATAAGCCAAGTTTTCCTGAATTAATATATTTTCTCTAATTTTTTTCTTATGAAATGATAAAACTGTTCATTTTATTATGTATGAGTTAAGTTCTTTTCATTTGAGTTAAAACTAATGTAGATATATAACCGAACCTAACCAACCCTAAAATGGTTAACATAAATTGATTGGAATATGAATGTGGACGCTCAGTTAGTGTTACTGTAATTTATATGGTTAACGTTTGAATGACATAGTTTCCCCTCATTGTCACATTTTTTGTTACTATTTCGCTGTTCATTCTCACTCTCTCTGAATCCCGTTGACTAATTGTGCTCACGAGTGTTTGTTTAAGGTACGGTAACCATAAGCTTTTCACACAATAATTTGCAACTATTTAAGAAGATACATTTCTAAAGATTATTTAAGTTTCTAATAAATATTCTTTTTCCTAACATACAAGTCAATCACACAGTACCTAACTTCAGTCAGAAACACTTTTCTTACTTTATCTCGCAACGTCTTTTGCATATATATCCTATCTTAAAAAAATAACAATTTTAATTCATAACTGGCAACCCCCCTCCCCTCCAGAGCTTTCAAGGCCACCAAACATCATTCCTTTCCCTTAACCTCTCCCAAATTATCTTTTGCACCAATACACAAACTAGGGGGCTTTATTGCTGAGTGGACGTCGCTCCCGACTCGTAATCCTAGCTCATTCGATCCCCCGGTGATGGCACAAACGGAAATCAGCAGAGTTTCTATCATTCTGATGCCCTCTGTTACTTAGCAGTAAATATGTAAATGAGCGTTAGACAGCTGTTGCGGGCTGCTTCCTTGGTGTGTGTGTGTGTCTGTGTGTGTGTGGAATTTTTTTTATTAGTTAATAATAATTGATTGATTGGCAGTTGAGAGGCGGGCCGAAAGAGCAGAGCTCAACCCTCGCAAGCACAACTAGGTGAACACAACTAGATAAATACTAACAAACCACGATCTCGTACAATCCACTACACACACAACCCAGCCTCCCCCCCAACTCCCTAAATCACTCTACCTAAGTCATTAAAAAATTAAAACAAATCAATTAATACACCAAAAATACTAACTATAAATAAAGGAACCAAATTTGAGACATACAGCGACTCCAGCGTGGTCTAGTCGGAAGAGAACGTGTTCTCATCTGGATAGATTGCGATCGAGCCTGTCGGAACGGGTGTGTAACTGCAGGGCACAAATATTTGTGTGTCCCCTCCTGTAGCTGCCTCTGTTTCGACAGGTTTCCTGGATAGCTAGAACTGACCTGGCCCTTGGAAAGTGGGGAAGGGGTGAAATCCGTTGGGCCCACGGATGGATACCTTGGATCCATGGACTTAGGGCAGGTCTAATCACCTGGGATTCGAACCCACGGTGGGAATAAGGGAGGAGATATGGGGAGGGGAAGGGGAAGGATGTTTCCTGGAACCAAACCTCACATAAACCCGGACACTCACACACACACACACCCTCACCCGAACACTCACAGGGGCACTCACACTCACACACACCCATAGACTGTGATAAGGGAGACCATCTGAGGGGACACAGATGGCCTCGTGGACCCACAGGCATAACCGGACACACACGCAACCGGACTCTCACACACTCACACGGACACTCACAGGGATAAACACACACACAGACACACATCCATAGACACAAACTGTGATAAGGGAGACCATCTGAGGGGACACAGATGGCCTCCTGGACCCACAGGTATATATCAATATTTAAATATACATACATATTTATAAATATAACATATTTTTAAAAAATAAATAAATAAAATAAAAAATAAATATATATATATATATATATATATATATATATATATATATATATATATATATATATATATATATGTGTGTGTGTGTATATCACGAAAATGAACACGTGATTAAGAATGTGACAATGTCAGACAACGGAGGAAAATGAAACAGGAATTTCCTTGAGTACTTTCGTATATTAAATACATCTTCAGAAGGAATCTTCTTTCTGAAGATGTATTTAATATACGAAAGTACTTAAGGAAATTCCTGTTTCATTTTCCTCCGTGGTCTGACATTGTCATATATATATATATATATATATATATATATATATATATATATATATATATATATATATATATATATATATATATATATATATATATATATATATATATGTCGTACTTAGTAGCCAGAACGCACTTCTCAGCCTACTATGCAAGGCCCGATTTGCCTAATAAGCCAAGTTTTCCTGAATTAATATATTTTCTCTAATTTTTTTCTTATGAAATGATAAAACTGTTCATTTTATTATGTATGAGTTAAGTTCTTTTCATTTGAGTTAAAACTAATGTAGATATATAACCGAACCTAACCAACCCTAAAATGGTTAACATAAATTGATTGGAATATGAATGTGGACGCTCAGTTAGTGTTACTGTAATTTATATGGTTTAACGTTTGAATGACATAGTTTCCCCTCATTGTCACATTTTTTGTTACTATTTCGCTGTTCATTCTCACTCTCTCTGAATCCCGTTGACTAATTGTGCTCACGAGTGTTTGTTTAAGGTACGGTAACCATAAGCTTTTCACACAATAATTTGCAACTATTTAAGAAGATACATTTCTAAAGATTATTTAAGTTTCTAATAAATATTCTTTTTCCTAACATACAAGTCAATCACACAGTACCTAACTTCAGTCAGAAACACTTTTCTTACTTTATCTCGCAACGTCTTTTGCATATATATCCTATCTTAAAAAAATAACAATTTTAATTCATAACTGGCAACCCCCCTCCCCTCCAGAGCTTTCAAGGCCACCAAACATCATTCCTTTCCCTTAACCTCTCCCAAATTATCTTTTGCACCAATACACAAACTAGGGGGCTTTATTGCTGAGTGGACGTCGCTCCCGACTCGTAATCCTAGCTCATTCGATCCCCCGGTGATGGCACAAACGGAAATCAGCAGAGTTTCTATCATTCTGATGCCCTCTGTTACTTAGCAGTAAATATGTAAATGAGCGTTAGACAGCTGTTGCGGGCTGCTTCCTTGGTGTGTGTGTGTGTCTGTGTGTGTGTGGAATTTTTTTATTAGTTAATAATAATTGATTGATTGGCAGTTGAGAGGCGGGCCGAAAGAGCAGAGCTCAACCCTCGCAAGCACAACTAGGTGAACACAACTAGATAAATACTAACAAACCACGATCTCGTACAATCCACTACACACACAACCCAGCCTCCCCCCCAACTCCCTAAATCACTCTACCTAAGTCATTAAAAAATTAAAACAAATCAATTAATACACCAAAAATACTAACTATAAATAAAGGAAAAATTTGAGACATACAGCGACTCCAGCGTGGTCTAGTCGGAAGAGAACGTGTTCTCATCTGGATAGATTGCGATCGAGCCTGTCGGAACGGGTGTGTAACTGCAGGGCACAAATATTGTGTGTCCCCTCCTGTAGCTGCCTCTGTTTCGACAGGTTTCCTGGATAGCTAGAATTGACCTGGCCCTTGGAAAGTGGGGAAGGGGTGAAATCCGTTGGGCTCACGGATGGATACCTTGGATCCATGGACTTAGGGCAGGTCTAATCACCTGGGATTCGAACCCACGGTGGGAATAAGGGAGGAGATATGGGGAGGGGAAGGGGAAGGATGTTTCCTGGAACCAAACCTCACATAAACCCGGACACTCACACACACACACACCCTCACCCGAACACTCACAGGGGCACTCACACTCACACACACCCATAGACTGTGATAAGGGAGACCATCTGAGGGGACACAGATGGCCTCGTGGACCCACAGGCATAACCGGACACACACGCAACCGGACTCTCACACACTCACACGGACACTCACAGGGATAAACACACACACAGACACACATCCATAGACACAAACTGTGATAAGGGAGACCATCTGAGGGACACAGATGGCCTCCTGGACCCACAGGTATATATCAATATTTAAATATACATACATATTTATAAATATAACATATTTAAAAAAAATAAATAAATAAAATAAAAAAAAAAAAATATATATATATATATATATATATATATATATATATATATATATATATATATATATATATATATATATATATATATATATATATATATATATATATATATATATATATATATATGTGTGTGTGTGTGTATATCACGAAAATGAACACGTGATTAAGAATGTGACAATGTCAGACCACGGAGGAAAATGAAACAGGAATTTCCTTGAGTACTTTCGTATATTAAATACATCTTCAGAAGGAATCTTCTTTCTGAAGATGTATTTAATATACGAAAGTACTTAAGGAAATTCCTGTTTCATTTTCCTCCGTGGTCTGACATATATATATATATATATATATATATATATATATATATATATATATATATATATATGTCGTACCTAGTAGCCAGAACGCACTTCTCAGCCTACTATGCAAGGCCCGATTTGCCTAATAAGCCAAGTTTTCCTGAATTAATATATTTTCTCTAATTTTTTTCTTATGAAATGATAAAACTGTTCATTTTATTATGTATGAGTTAAGTTCTTTTCATTTGAGTTAAAACTAATGTAGATATATAACCGAACCTAACCAACCCTAAAATGGTTAACATAAATTGATTGGAATATGTATGTGGACGCTCAGTTAGTGTTACTGTAATTTATATGGTTAACGTTTGAATGACATAGTTTCCCCTCATTGTCACATTTTTGTTACTATTTCGCTGTTCATTCTCACTCTCTCTGAATCCCGTTGACTAATTGTGCTCACGAGTGTTTGTTTAAGGTACGGTAACCATAAGCTTTTCACACAATAATTTGCAACTATTTAAGAAGATACATTTCTAAAGATTATTTAAGTTTCTAATAAATATTCTTTTTCCTAACATACAAGTCAATCACACAGTACCTAACTTCAGTCAGAAACACTTTTCTTACTTTATCTCGCAACGTCTTTTGCATATATATCCTATCTTAAAAAAATAACAATTTTAATTCATAACTGGCAACCCCCCTCCCCTCCAGAGCTTTCAAGGCCACCAAACATCATTCCTTTCCCTTAACCTCTCCCAAATTATCTTTTGCACCAATACACAAACTAGGGGGCTTTATTGCTGAGTGGACGTCGCTCCCGACTCGTAATCCTAGCTCATTCGATCCCCGGTGATGGCACAAACGGAAATCAGCAGAGTTTCTGTCATTCTGATGCCCTCTGTTACTTAGCAGTAAATATGTAAATGAGCGTTAGACAGCTGTTGCGGGCTGCTTCCTGGGTGTGTGTGTGTGTCTGTGTGTGTGTGGAATTTTTTTTTATTAGTTAATAATAATTGATTGATTGGCAGTTGAGAGGCGGGCCGAAAGAGCAGAGCTCAACCCTCGCAAGCACAACTAGGTGAACACAACTAGATAAATACTAACAAACCACGATCTCGTACAATCCACTACACACACAACCCAGCCTCCCCCCAACTCCCTAAATCACTCTACCTAAGTCATTAAAAATTAAAACAAATCAATTAATACACCAAAAATACTAACTATAAATAAAGGAACCAAATTTGAGACATACAGCGACTCCAGCGTGGTCTAGTCGGAAGAGAACGTGTTCTCATCTGGATAGATTGCGATCGAGCCTGTCGGAACGGGTGTGTAACTGCAGGGCACAAATATTTGTGTGTCCCCTCCTGTAGCTGCCTCTGTTTCGACAGGTTTCCTGGATAGCTAGAACTGACCTGGCCCTTGGAAAGTGGGGAAGGGGTGAAATCCGTTGGGCCCACGGATGGTACCTTGGATCCATGGACTTAAGGCAGGTCTAATCACCTGGGATTCGAACCCACGGTGGGAATAAGGGAGGAGATATGGGGAGGGGAAGGGGAAGGATGTTTCCTGGAACCAAACCTCACATAAACTCGGACACTCACACACACACACACCCTCACCCGAACACTCACAGGGGCACTCACACTCACACACACCCATAGACTCTGATAAGGGAGACCATCTGAGGGGACACAGATGGCCTCGTGGACCCACAGGCATAACCGGACACACACGCAACCGGACTCTCACACACTCACACGGACACTCACAGGGATAAACACACACACAGACACACATCCATAGACACAAACTGTGATAAGGGAGACCATCTGAGGGGACACAGATGGCCTCCTGGACCCACAGGTATATATCAATATTTAAATATACATACATATTTATAAATATAACATATTTTTAAAAAATAAATAAATAAAATAAAAATAAATATTATATATATATATATATATATATATTATATATATATATATATATATATATATATATATATGTGTGTGTATATCACGAAAATGAACACGTGATTAAGAATGTGACAATGTCAGACAACGGAGGAAAATGAAACAGGAATTTCCTTGAGTACTTTCGTGTATTAAATACATCTTTCAGAAGGAATCTTCTTTCTGAAGATGTATTTAATATACGAAAGTACTTAAGAAATTCCTGTTTCATTTTTCTCCGTGTCTGACATTGTCATATATATATATATATATATATAATATATATATATATATATAATATCTATATAATATATTATATATATACTATATATATATAATATTATATATAATATATATATATATATAATGTCGTACTTAGTAGCCAGAACGCACTTCTCAGCCTACTATGCAAGGCCCGATTTGCCTAATAAGCCAAGTTTTCCTGAATTAATATATTTTCTCTAATTTTTTTCTTATGAAATGATAAAACTGTTCATTTTATTATGTATGAGTTAAGTTCTTTTCATTTGAGTTAAAACTAATGTAGATATATAACCGAACCTAACCAACCCTAAAATGGTTAACATAATTGATTGGAATATGTATGTGGACGCTCAGTTAGTGTTACTGTAATTTATATGGTTAACGTTTGAATGACATAGTTTCCCCTCATTGTCACATTTTTTGTTACTATTTCGCTGTTCATTCTCACTCTCTCTGAATCCCGTTGACTAATTGTGCTCACGAGTGTTTGTTTAAGGTACGGTAACCATAAGCTTTTCACACAATAATTTGCAACTATTTAAGAAGATACATTTCTAAAGATTATTTAAGTTTCTAATAAATATTCTTTTTCCTAACATACAAGTCAATCACACAGTACCTAACTTCAGTCAGAAACACTTTTCTTACTTTATCTCGCAACGTCTTTTGCATATATATCCTATCTTAAAAAAATAACAATTTTAATTCATAACTGGCAACCCCCCTCCCCTCCAGAGCTTTCAAGGCCACCAAACATCATTCCTTTCCCTTAACCTCTCCCAAATTATCTTTTGCACCAATACACAAACTAGGGGGCTTTATTGCTGAGTGGACGTCGCTCCCGACTCGTAATCCTAGCTCATTCGATCCCCCGGTGATGGCACAAACGGAAATCAGCAGAGTTTCTATCATTCTGATGCCCTCTGTTACTTAGCAGTAAATATGTAAATGAGCGTTAGACAGCTGTTGCGGGCTGCTTCCTGGGTGTGTGTGTGTGTCTGTGTGTGTGTGGAATTTTTTTTATTAGTTAATAATAATTGATTGATTGGCAGTTGAGAGGCGGGCCGAAAGAGCAGAGCTCAACCCTCGCAAGCACAACTAGGTGAACACAACTAGATAAATACTAACAAACCACGATCTCGTACAATCCACTACACACACAACCCAGCCTCCCCCCCAACTCCCTAAATCACTCTACCTAAGTCATTAAAAAATTAAAACAAATCAATTAATACACCAAAAATACTAACTATAAATAAAGGAACCAAATTTGAGACATACAGCGACTCCAGCGTGGTCTAGTCGGAAGAGAACGTGTTCTCATCTGGATAGATTGCGATCGAGCCTGTCGGAACGGGTGTGTAACTGCAGGGCACAAATATTTGTGTGTCCCCTCCTGTAGCTGCCTCTGTTTCGACAGGTTTCCTGGATAGCTAGAATTGACCTGGCCCTTGGAAAGTGGGGAAGGGGTGAAATCCGTTGGGCTCACGGATGGATACCTTGGATCCATGGACTTAGGGCAGGTCTAATCACCTGGGATTCGAACCCACGGTGGGAATAAGGGAGGAGATATGGGGAGGGGAAGGGGAAGGATGTTTCCTGGAACCAAACCTCACATAAACCCGGACACTCACACACACACACCCTCACCCGAACACTCACAGGGGCACTCACACTCACACACACCCATAGACTGTGATAAGGGAGACCATCTGAGGGGACACAGATGGCCTCGTGGACCCACAGGCATAACCGGACACACACGCAACCGGACTCTCACACACTCACACGGACACTCACAGGGATAAACACACACACAGACACACATCCATAGACACAAACTGTGATAAGGGAGACCATCTGAGGGGACACAGATGGCCTCCTGGACCCACAGGTATATATCAATATTTAAATATACATACATATTTATAAATATAACATATTTTAAAAAAAAATAAAAAAAAAAAAAAAATAATATATATATATATATATATATATATATATATATTATATATATATATATATATATATATTATATATATATATATAGTGTGTGTGTGTATATCACGAAAATGAACACGTGATTAAGAATGTGACAATGTCAGACCACGGAGGAAAATGAAACAGGAATTTCCTTGAGTACTTTCGTATATTAAATACATCTTCAGAAGGAATCTTCTTTCTGAAGATGTATTTAATATACGAAAGTACTTAAGGAAATTCCTGTTTCATTTTCCTCCGTGGTCTGACATTGTCATATATATATATATATATATATATATATATATATATATATATATATATATATATATATATATATATATATATATATATATATATATATATATATATATGTCGTACCTAGTAGCCAGAACGCACTTCTCAGCCTACTATGCAAGGCCCGATTTGCCTAATAAGCCAAGTTTTCCTGAATTAATATATTTTCTCTAATTTTTTTCTTATGAAATGATAAAACTGTTTTTATTATGTATGAGTTAAGTTCTTTTCATTTGAGTTAAAACTAATGTAGATATATAACCGAACCTAACCAACCCTAAAATGGTTAACATAAATTGATTGGAATATGTATGTGGACGCTCAGTTAGTGTTACTGTAATTTATATGGTTAACGTTTGAATGACATAGTTTCCCCTCATTGTCACATTTTTTGTTACTATTTCGCTGTTCATTCTCACTCTCTCTGAATCCCGTTGACTAATTGTGCTCACGAGTGTTTGTTTAAGGTACGGTAACCATAAGCTTTTCACACAATAATTTGCAACTATTTAAGAAGATACATTTCTAAAGATTATTTAAGTTTCTAATAAATATTCTTTTTCCTAACATACAAGTCAATCACACAGTACCTAACTTCAGTCAGAAACACTTTTCTTACTTTATCTCGCAACGTCTTTTGCATATATATCCTATCTTAAAAAAATAACAATTTTAATTCATAACTGGCAACCCCCCTCCCCTCCAGAGCTTTCAAGGCCACCAAACATCATTCCTTTCCCTTAACCTCTCCCAAATTATCTTTTGCACCAATACACAAACTAGGGGGCTTTATTGCTGAGTGGACGTCGCTCCCGACTCGTAATCCTAGCTCATTCGATCCCCCGGTGATGGCACAAACGGAAATCAGCAGAGTTTCTATCATTCTGATGCCCTCTGTTACTTAGCAGTAAATATGTAAATGAGCGTTAGACAGCTGTTGCGGGCTGCTTCCTGGGTGTGTGTGTGTGTCTGTGTGTGTGTGGAATTTTTTTTATTAGTTAATAATAATTGATTGATTGGCAGTTGAGAGGCGGGCCGAAAGAGCAGAGCTCAACCCTCGCAAGCACAACTAGGTGAACACAACTAGATAAATACTAACAAACCACGATCTCGTACAATCCACTACACACACAACCCAGCCTCCCCCCCAACTCCCTAAATCACTCTACCTAAGTCATTAAAAAATTAAAACAAATCAATTAATACACCAAAAATACTAACTATAAATAAAGGAACCAAATTTGAGACATACAGCGACTCCAGCGTGGTCTAGTCGGAAGAGAACGTGTTCTCATCTGGATAGATTGCGATCGAGCCTGTCGGAACGGGTGTGTAACTGCAGGGCACAAATATTTGTGTGTCCCCTCCTGTAGCTGCCTCTGTTTCGACAGGTTTCCTGGATAGCTAGAATTGACCTGGCCCTTGGAAAGTGGGGAAGGGGTGAAATCCGTTGGGCTCACGGATGGATACCTTGGATCCATGGACTTAGGGCAGGTCTAATCACCTGGGATTCGAACCCACGGTGGGAATAAGGGAGGAGATATGGGGAGGGGAAGGGGAAGGATGTTTCCTGGAACCAAACCTCACATAAACCCGGACACTCACACACACACACCCTCACCCGAACACTCACAGGGGCACTCACACTCACACACACCCATAGACTGTGATAAGGGAGACCATCTGAGGGGACACAGATGGCCTCGTGGACCCACAGGCATAACCGGACACACACGCAACCGGACTCTCACACACTCACACGGACACTCACAGGGATAAACACACACACAGACACACATCCATAGACACAAACTGTGATAAGGGAGACCATCTGAGGGGACACAGATGGCCTCCTGGACCCACAGGTATATATCAATATTTAAATATACATACATATTTATAAATATAACATATTTTTAAAAAATAAAAAATAAAATATAAAATAATAAATATATATATATATATATATATATATATATATATATATATATATATATATATATATATATATATATATATATATATATATGTGTGTGTGTGTATATCACGAAAATGAACACGTGATTAAGAATGTGACAATGTCAGACCACGGAGGAAAATGAAACAGGAATTTCCTTGAGTACTTTCGTATATTAAATACATCTTCAGAAGGAATCTTCTTTCTGAAGATGTATTTAATATACGAAAGTACTTAAGGAAATTCCTGTTTCATTTTCCTCCGTGGTCTGACATATATATATATATATATATATATATATATATATATATATATATATATATATATATATATATATATATATATATATATATATATATGTCGTACCTAGTAGCCAGAACGCACTTCTCAGCCTACTATGCAAGGCCCGATTTGCCTAATAAGCCAAGTTTTCCTGAATTAATATATTTTCTCTAATTTTTTTCTTATGAAATGATAAAACTGTTCATTTCATTATGTATGAGTTAAGTTCTTTTCATTTGAGTTAAAACTAATGTAGATATATAACCGAACCTAACCAACCCTAAAATGGTTAACATAAATTGATTGGAATATGTATGTGGACGCTCAGTTAGTGTTACTGTAATTTATATGGTTAACGTTTGAATGACATAGTTTCCCCTCATTGTCACATTTTTTGTTACTATTTCGCTGTTCATTCTCACTCTCTCTGAATCCCGTTGACTAATTGTGCTCACGAGTGTTTGTTTAAGGTACGGTAACCATAAGCTTTTCACACAATAATTTGCAACTATTTAAGAAGATACATTTCTAAAGATTATTTAAGTTTCTAATAAATATTCTTTTTCCTAACATACAAGTCAATCACACAGTACCTAACTTCAGTCAGAAACACTTTTCTTACTTTATCTCGCAACGTCTTTTGCATATATATCCTATCTTAAAAAAATAACAATTTTAATTCATAACTGGCAACCCCCCTCCCCTCCAGAGCTTTCAAGGCCACCAAACATCATTCCTTTCCTTAACCTCTCCCAAATTATCTTTTGCACCAATACACAAACTAGGGGGCTTTATTGCTGAGTGGACGTCGCTCCCGACTCGTAATCCTAGCTCATTCGATCCCCCGGTGATGGCACAAACGGAAATCAGCAGAGTTTCTATCATTCTGATGCCCTCTGTTACTTAGCAGTAAATATGTAAATGAGCGTTAGACAGCTGTTGCGGGCTGCTTCCTGGGTGTGGTGTGTGTGTCTGTGTGTGTGTGGAATTTTTTTTATTAGTTAATAATAATTGATTGATTGGCAGTTGAGAGGCGGGCCGAAAGAGCAGAGCTCAACCCTCGCAAGCACAACTAGGTGAACACAACTAGATAAATACTAACAAACCACGATCTCGTACAATCCACTACACACACAACCCAGCCTCCCCCCCAACTCCCTAAATCACTCTACCTAAGTCATTAAAAATTAAAACAAATCAATAATACACCAAAAATACTAACTATAAATAAAGGAACCAAATTTGAGACATACAGCGACTCCAGCCGTGGTCTAGTCGGAAGAGAACGTGTTTCATCTGGATAGATTGCGATCGAGCCTGTCGGAACGGGTGTGTAACTGCAGGGCACATAATATTTGTGTGTCCCCTCCTGTAGCAGCCTCTGTTTCGACAGGTTTCCTGGATAGCTAGAATTGACCTGGCCCTTGGAAAGTGGGGAAGGGGTGAAATCCGTTGGGCTCACGGATGGATACCTTGGATCCATGGACTTAGGGCAGGTCTAATCACCTGGGATTCGAACCCACGGTGGGAATAAGGGAGGAGATATGGGGAGGGGAAGGGGAAGGATGTTTCCTGGAACCAAACCTCACATAAACCCGGACACTCACACACACACACACCCTCACCCGAACACTCACAGGGGCACTCACACTCACCACACCCATAGACTGTGATAAGGGAGACCATCTGAGGGGACACAGATGGCCTCGTGGACCCACAGGCATAACCGGACACACACGCAACCGGACTCTCACACACTCACACGGACACTCACAGGGATAAACACACACACAGACACACATCCATAGACACAAACTGTGATAAGGGAGACCATCTGAGGGGACACAGATGGCCTCCTGGACCCACAGGTATATATCAATATTTAAATATACATACATATTTATAAATATAAAATTTTTAAAAAATAAATAAATAAAATAAATATATATATATATATATATTATATATATATATATATATATATATATATATATATATATATATATAATATATATATGTGTGTGTGTGTATATCACGAAAATGAACACGTGATTAAGAATGTGACAATGTCAGACCACGGAGGAAAATGAAACAGGAATTTCCTTGAGTACTTTCGTATATTAAATACATCTTCAGAAGGAATCTTCTTTCTGAAGATGTATTTAATATACGAAAGTACTTAAGGAAATTCCTGTTTCATTTTCCTCCGTGGTCTGACAATATATATATATATATATATATATATATATATAATATATTATATATATATATATATATATATATATATATATATATATATATATATATATATATATATGTCGTACCTAGTAGCCAGAACGCACTTCTCAGCCTACTATGCAAGGCCCGATTTGCCTAATAAGCCAAGTTTTCCTGAATTAATATATTTTCTCTAATTTTTTTCTTATGAAATGATAAAACTGTTCATTTCATTATGTATGAGTTAAGTTCTTTTCATTTGAGTTAAAACTAATGTAGATATATAACCGAACCTAACCAACCCTAAAATGGTTAACATAAATTGATTGGAATATGTATGTGGACGCTCAGTTAGTGTTACTGTAATTTATATGGTTAACGTTTGAATGACATAGTTTCCCCTCATTGTCACATTTTTTGTTACTATTTCGCTGTTCATTCTCACTCTCTCTGAATCCCGTTGACTAATTGTGCTCACGAGTGTTTGTTTAAGGTACGGTAACCATAAGCTTTTCACACAATAATTTGCAACTATTTAAGAAGAACATTTCTAAAGATTATTTAAGTTTCTAATAAATATTCTTTTTCCTAACATACAAGTCAATCACACAGTACCTAACTTCAGTCAGAAACACTTTTCTTACTTTATCTCGCAACGTCTTTTGCATATATATCCTATCTTAAAAAAATAACAATTTTAATTCATAACTGGCAACCCCCCTCCCCTCCAGAGCTTTCAAGGCCACCAAACATCATTCCTTTCCCTTAACCTCTCCCAAATTATCTTTTGCACCAATACACAAACTAGGGGGCTTTATTGCTGAGTGGACGTCGCTCCCGACTCGTAATCCTAGCTCATTCGATCCCCCGGTGATGGCACAAACGGAAATCAGCAGAGTTTCTATCATTCTGATGCCCTCTGTTACTTAGCAGTAAATATGTAAATGAGCGTTAGACAGCTGTTGCGGGCTGCTTCCTGGGTGTGTGTGTGTGTCTGTGTGTGTGTGGAATTTTTTTTATTAGTTATAATAATTGATTGATTGGCAGTTGAGAGGCGGGCCGAAAGAGCAGAGCTCAACCCTCGCAAGCACAACTAGGTGAACACAACTAGATAAATACTAACAAACCACGATCTCGTACAATCCACTACACACACAACCCAGCCTCCCCCCCAACTCCCTAAATCACTCTACCTAAGTCATTAAAAAATTAAAACAAATCAATTAATACACCAAAAATACTAACTATAAATAAAGGAACCAAATTTGAGACATACAGCGACTCCAGCGTGGTCTAGTCGGAAGAGAACGTGTTCTCATCTGGATAGATTGCGATCGAGCCTGTCGGAACGGGTGTGTAACTGCAGGGCACAAATATTTGTGTGTCCCCTCCTGTAGCTGCCTCTGTTTCGACAGGTTTCCTGGATAGCTAGAATTGACCTGGCCCTTGGAAAGTGGGGAAGGGGTGAAATCCGTTGGGCTCACGGATGGATACCTTGGATCCATGGACTTAGGGCAGGTCTAATCACCTGGGATTCGAACCCACGGTGGGAATAAGGGAGGAGATATGGGGAGGGGAAGGGGAAGGATGTTTCCTGGAACCAAACCTCACATAAACCCGGACACTCACACACACACACCCTCACCCGAACACTCACAGGGGCACTCACACTCACACACCCATAGACTGTGATAAGGGAGACCATCTGAGGGGACACAGATGGCCTCGTGGACCCACAGGCATAACCGGACACACACGCAACCGGACTCTCACACACTCACACGGACACTCACAGGGATAAACACACACACAGACACACATCCATAGACACAAACTGTGATAAGGGAGACCATCTGAGGGGACACAGATGGCCTCCTGGACCCACAGGTATATATCAATATTTAAATATACATACATATTTATAAATATAACATATTTTTAAAAAAAAAAAAAAAAAAAAAAAAAAAAAATATATATAATATATCTATATATATATAATATATATATATATATATATATATATATATATATATATATATATATATATATGTGTGTGGTGTATATCACGAAAATGAACACGTGATTAAGAATGTGACAATGTCAGACCACGGAGGAAAATGAAACAGGAATTTCCTTGAGTACTTTCGTATATTAATACATCTTCAGAAGGAATCTTCTTTCTGAAGATGTATTTAATATACGAAAGTACTTAGGGAATTCCTGTTTCATTTTCCTCCGTGGTCTGACATTGTCATATATATATATATATATATATATATATATATATATATTTATATATATATATATATATATATATATATATATATATAATATATATATATATATATATATATATATATATATATATATATATATGCCGTACATAGTAGCCAGAACGCACTTCTCAGCCTACTATGCAAGGCCCGATTTGCCTAATAAGCCAAGTTTTCCTGAATTAATATATTTTCTCTAATTTTTTTCTTATGAAATGATAAAACTGTTCATTTTATTATGTATGAGTTAAGTTCTTTTCATTTGAGTTAAAACTAATGTAGATATATAACCGAACCTAACCAACCCTAAAATGGTTAACATAAATTGATTGGAATATGTATGTGGAACGCTCAGTTAGTGTTACTGTAATTTATATGGTTAACGTTTGAATGACATAGTTTCCCCTCATTGTCACATTTTTTGTTACTATTTCGCTGTTCATTCTCACTCTCTCTGAATCCCGTTGACTAATTGTGCTCACGAGTGTTTGTTTAAGGTACGGTAACCATAAGCTTTTCACACAATAATTTGCAACTATTTAAGAAGATACATTTCTAAAGATTATTTAAGTTTCTAATAAATATTCTTTTTCCTAACATACAAGTCAATCACACAGTACCTAACTTCAGTCAGAAACACTTTCTTACTTTATCTCGCAACGTCTTTTGCATATATATCCTATCTTAAAAAAATAACAATTTTAATTCATAACTGGCAACCCCCCTCCCCTCCAGAGCTTTCAAGGCCACCAAACATCATTCCTTTCCCTTAACCTCTCCCAAATTATCTTTTGCACCAATACACAAACTAGGGGGCTTTATTGCTGAGTGGACGTCGCTCCCGACTCGTAATCCTAGCTCATTCGATCCCCCGGTGATGGCACAAACGGAAATCAGCAGAGTTTCTATCATTCTGATGCCCTCTGTTACTTAGCAGTAAATATGTAAATGAGCGTTAGACAGCTGTTGCGGGCTGCTTCCTGGGTGTGTGTGTGTGTCTGTGTGTGTGTGGAATTTTTTTTATTAGTTAATAATAATTGATTGATTGGCAGTTGAGAGGCGGGCCGAAAGAGCAGAGCTCAACCCTCGCAAGCACAACTAGGTGAACACAACTAGATAAATACTAACAAACCACGATCTCGTACAATCCACTACACACACAACCCAGCCTCCCCCCCAACTCCCTAAATCACTCTACCTAAGTCATTAAAAAATTAAAACAAATCAATTAATACACCAAAAATACTAACTATAAATAAAGGAACCAAATTTGAGACATACAGCGACTCCAGCGTGGTCTAGTCGGAAGAGAACGTGTTCTCATCTGGATAGATTGCGATCGAGCCTGTCGGAACGGGTGTGTAACTGCAGGGCACAAATATTTGTGTGTCCCCTCCTGTAGCAGCCTCTGTTTCGACAGGTTTCCTGGATAGCTAGAATTGACCTGGCCCTTGGAAAGTGGGGAAGGGGTGAAATCCGTTGGGCTCACGGATGGATACCTTGGATCCATGGACTTAGGGCAGGTCTAATCACCTGGGATTCGAACCCACGGTGGGAATAAGGGAGGAGATATGGGGAGGGGAAGGGGAAGGATGTTTCCTGGAACCAAACCTCACATAAACCCGGACACTCACACACACACACACCCTAACCCGAACACTCACAGGGGCACTCACACTCACACACACCCATAGACTGTGATAAGGGAGACCATCTGAGGGGACACAGATGGCCTCGTGGACCCACAGGCATAACCGGACACACACGCAACCGGACTCTCACACACTCACACGGACACTCACAGGGATAAACACACACACAGACACACATCCATAGACACAAACTGTGATAAGGGAGACCATCTGAGGGGACACAGATGGCCTCCTGGACCCACAGGTATATATCAATATTTAAATATACATACATATTTATAAATATAACATATTTTTAAAAAATAAATAAATAAAATAAAAAATAAATATATATATACATATATATATATATATATATATATATATATATATATATATATATATATATATATATATATATATATATATATATATATATATATATATATATATGTGTGTGTGTGTGTGTGTGTATATCACGAAAATGAACACGTGATTAAGAATGTGACAATGTCAGACCACGGAGGAAAATGAAACAGGAATTTCCTTGAGTACTTTCGTATATTAAATACATCTTCAGAAGGAATCTTCTTTCTGAAGATGTATTTAATATACGAAAGTACTTAAGGAAATTCCTGTTTCATTTTCCTCCGTGGTCTGACATTGTCATATATATATATATATATATATATATATATATATATATATATATATATATATATATATATATATATATATATATATATATATATATATATATATATATATGCCGTACATAGTAGCCAGAACGCACTTCTCAGCCTACTATGCAAGGCCCCGATTTGCCTAATAAGCCAAGTTTTCCTGAATTAATATATTTTCTCTAATTTTTTTCTTATGAAATGATAAAACTGTTCATTTTATTATGTATGAGTTAAGTTCTTTTCATTTGAGTTAAAACTAATGTAGATATATAACCGAACCTAACCAACCCTAAAATGGTTAACATAAATTGATTGGAATATGTATGTGGACGCTCAGTTAGTGTTACTGTAATTTATATGGTTAACGTTTGAATGACATAGTTTTCCCCTCATTGTCACATTTTTTGTTACTATTTCGCTGTTCATTCTCACTCTCTCTGAATCCCGTTGACTAATTGTGCTCACGAGTGTTTGTTTAAGGTACGGTAACCATAAGCTTTTCACACAATAATTTGCAACTATTTAAGAAGATACATTTCTAAAGATTATTTAAGTTTCTAATAAATATTCTTTTCCTAACATACAAGTCAATCACACAGTACCTAACTTCAGTCAGAAACACTTATCTTACTTTATCTCGCAACGTCTTTTGCATATATATCCTATCTTAAAAAAATAACAATTTTAATTCATAACTGGCAACCCCCCTCCCCTCCAGAGCTTTCAAGGCCACCAAACATCATTCCTTTCCCTTAACCTCTCCCAAATTATCTTTTGCACCAATACACAAACTAGGGGGCTTTATTGCTGGGTGGACGTCGCTCCCGACTCGTAATCCTAGCTCATTCGATCCCCCGGTGATGGCACAAACGGAAATCAGCAGAGTTTCTATCATTCTGATGCCCTCTGTTACTTAGCAGTAAATATGTAAATGAGCGTTAGACAGCTGTTGCGGGCTGCTTCCTGGGTGTGTGTGTGTGTCTGTGTGTGTGTGGAATTTTTTTATTAGTTAATAATAATTGATTGATTGGCAGTTGAGAGGCGGGCCGAAAGAGCAGAGCTCAACCCTCGCAAGCACAACTAGGTGAACACAACTAGATAAATACTAACAAACCACGATCTCGTACAATCCACTACACACACAACCCAGCCTCCCCCCCCCAACTCCCTAAATCACTCTACCTAAGTCATTAAAAAATTAAAACAAATCAATTAATACACCAAAAATACTAACTATAAATAAAGGAACCAAATTTGAGACATACAGCGACTCCAGCGTGGTCTAGTCGGAAGAGAACGTGTTCTCATCTGGATAGATTGCGATCGAGCCTGTCGGAACGGGTGTGTAACTGCAGGGCACAAATATTTGTGTGTCCCCTCCTGTAGCAGCCTCTGTTTCGACAGGTTTCCTGGATAGCTAGAATTGACCTGGCCCTTGGAAAGTGGGGAAGGGGTGAAATCCGTTGGGCTCACGGATGGATACCTTGGATCCATGGACTTAGGGCAGGTCTAATCACCTGGGATTCGAACCCACGGTGGGAATAAGGGAGGAGATATGGGGAGGGGAAGGGGAAGGATGTTTCCTGGAACCAAACCTCACATAAACCCGGACACTCACACACACACACACCCTAACCCGAACACTCACAGGGGCACTCACACTCACACACACCCATAGACTGTGATAAGGGAGACCATCTGAGGGGACACAGATGGCCTCGTGGACCCACAGGCATAACCGGACACACACGCAACCGGACTCTCACACACTCACACGGACACTCACAGGGATAAACACACACACAGACACACATCCATAGACACAAACTGTGATAAGGGAGACCATCTGAGGGGACACAGATGGCCTCCTGGACCCACAGGTATATATCAATATTTAAATATACATACATATTTATAAATATAACATATTTTTAAAAAATAAATAAATAAAATAAAAAATAATATATATATACATATATATATATATATATATATATATATATATATATATATATATATATATATATATATATATATATATATATATATATATATATATATATATATATATATATATATATATATAGTGTGTGTGTGTGTGTGTATATCACGAAAATGAACACGTGATTAAGAATGTGACAATGTCAGACCACGGAGGAAAATGAAACAGGAATTTCCTTGAGTACTTTCGTATATTAAATACATCTTCAGAAGGAATCTTCTTTCTGAAGATGTATTTAATATACGAAAGTACTTAAGGAAATTCCTGTTTCATTTTCCTCCGTGGTCTGACATTGTCATATATATATATATATATATATATATATATATATATATATATATATATATATATATATATATATATATATATATATATATATATATATATATATATATGCCGTACATAGTAGCCAGAACGCACTTCTCAGCCTACTATGCAAGGCCCGATTTGCCTAATAAGCCAAGTTTTCCTGAATTAATATATTTTCTCTAATTTTTTTCTTATGAAATGATAAAACTGTTCATTTTATTATGTATGAGTTAAGTTCTTTTCATTTGAGTTAAAACTAATGTAGATATATAACCGAACCTAACCAACCCTAAAATGGTTAACATAAATTGATTGGAATATGTATGTGGACGTTCAGTTAGTGTTACTGTAATTTATATGGTTAACGTTTGAATGACATAGTTTCCCCTCATTGTCACATTTTTTGTTACTATTTCGCTGTTCATTCTCACTCTCTCTGAATCCCGTTGACTAATTATGCTCACGAGTGTTTGTTTAAGGTACGGTAACCATAAGCTTTTCACACAATAATTTGCAACTATTTAAGAAGATACATTTCTAAAGATTATTTAAGTTTCTAATAAATATTCTTTTTCCTAACATACAAGTCAATCACACAGTACCTAACTTCAGTCAGAAACACTTTTCTTACTTTATCTCGCAACGTCTTTTGCATATATATCCTATCTTAAAAAAATAACAATTTTAATTCATAACTGGCAACCCCCCTCCCCTCCAGAGCTTTCAAGGCCACCAAACATCATTCCTTTCCCTTAACCTCTCCCAAATTATCTTTTGCACCAATACACAAACTAGGGGGCTTTATTGCTGAGTGGACGTCGCTCCCGACTCGTAATCCTAGCTCATTCGATCCCCCGGTGATGGCACAAACGGAAATCAGCAGAGTTTCTATCATTCTGATGCCCTCTGTTACTTAGCAGTAAATATGTAAATGAGCGTTAGACAGCTGTTGCGGGCTGCTTCCTGGGTGTGTGTGTGTGTCTGTGTGTGTGTGGAATTTTTTTTATTAGTTAATAATAATTGATTGATTGGCAGTTGAGAGGCGGGCCGAAAGAGCAGAGCTCAACCCTCGCAAGCACAACTAGGTGAAACACAACTAGATAAATACTAACAAACCACGATCTCGTACAATCCACTACACACACAACCCAGCCTCCCCCCCAACTCCCTAAATCACTCTACCTAAGTCATTAAAAAATTAAAACAAATCAATTAATACACCAAAAATACTAACTATAAATAAAGGAACCAAATTTGAGACATACAGCGACTCCAGCGTGGTCTAGTCGGAAGAGAACGTGTTCTCATCTGGATAGATTGCGATCGAGCCTGTCGGAACGGGTGTGTAACTGCAGGGCACAAATATTTGTGTGTCCCCTCCTGTAGCAGCCTCTGTTTCGACAGGTTTCCAGGATAGCTAGAATTGACCTGGCCCTTGGAAAGTGGGGAAGGGGTGAAATCCGTTGGGCTCACGGATGGATACCTTGGATCCATGGACTTAGGGCAGGTCTAATCACCTGGGATTCGAACCCACGGTGGGAATAAGGGAGGAGATATGGGGAGGGGAAAGGGGAAGGATGTTTCCTGGAACCAAACCTCACATAAACCCGGACACTCACACACACACACACCCTAACCCGAACACTCACAGGGGCACTCACACTCACACACACCCATAGACTGTGATAAGGGAGACCATCTGAGGGGACACAGATGGCCTCGTGGACCCACAGGCATAACCGGACACACACGCAACCGGACTCTCACACACTCACACGGACACTCACAGGGATAAACACACACACAGACACACATCCATAGACATAAACTGTGATAAGGGAGACCATCTGAGGGGACACAGATGGCCTCCTGGACCCACAGGTATATATCAATATTTAAATATACATACATATTTATAAATATAACATATTTTTAAAAAATAAATAAATAAAATAAAAATAAATATATATATACATATATATATATATATATATATATATATATATATATATATATATATATATATATATATATATATATATATATATGTGTGTGTGTGTGTGTGTATATCACGAAAATGAACACGTGATTAAGAATGTGACAATGTCAGACCACGGAGGAAAATGAAACAGGAATTTCCTTGAGTACTTTCGTATATTACATACATCTTCAGAAGGAATCTTCTTTCTGAAGATGTATTTAATATACGAAAGTACTTAAGGAAATTCCTGTTTCATTTTCCTCCGTGGTCTGACATTGTCATATATATATATATATATATATATATATATATATATATATATATATATATATATATATATATATATATATATATATATATATATATATATATATATATATGCCGTACATAGTAGCCAGAACGCACTTCTCAGCCTACTATGCAAGGCCCGATTTGCCTAATAAGCCAAGTTTTCCTGAATTAATATATTTTCTCTAATTTTTTTTCTTATGAAATGATAAAACTGTTCATTTTATTATGTATGAGTTAAGTTCTTTTCATTTGAGTTAAAACTAATGTAGATATATAACCGAACCTAACCAACCCTAAAATGGTTAACATAAATTGATTGGAATATGTATGTGGACGCTCAGTTAGTGTTACTGTAATTTATATGGTTAACGTTTGAATGACATAGTTTCCCCTCATTGTCACATTTTTTGTTACTATTTCGCTGTTCATTCTCACTCTCTCTGAATCCCGTTGACTAATTGTGCTCACGAGTGTTTGTTTAAGGTACGGTAACCATAAGCTTTTCACACAATAATTTGCAACTATTTAAGAAGATACATTTCTAAAGATTATTTAAGTTTCTAATAAATATTCTTTTTCCTAACATACAAGTCAATCACACAGTACCTAACTTCAGTCAGAAACACTTTTCTTACTTTATGTCGCAACGTGTTTTGCATATATATCCTATCTTAAAAAAATAACAATTTTAATTCATAACTGGCAACCCCCCTCCCCTCCAGAGCTTTCAAGGCCACCAAACATCATTCCTTTCCCTTAACCTCTCCCAAATTATCTTTTGCACCAATACACAAACTAGGGGGCTTTATTGCTGAGTGGACGTCGCTCCCGACTCGTAATCCTAGCTCATTCGATCCCCCGGTGATGGCACAAACGGAAATCAGCAGAGTTTCTATCATTCTGATGCCCTCTGTTACTTAGCAGTAAATATGTAAATGAGCGTTAGACAGCTGTTGCGGGCTGCTTCCTGGGTGTGTGTGTGTGTCTGTGTGTGTGTGGAATTTTTTTTATTAGTTAATAATAATTGATTGATTGGCAGTTGAGAGGCGGGCCGAAAGAGCAGAGCTCAACCCTCGCAAGCACAACTAGGTGAACACAACTAGATAAATACTAACAAACCACGATCTCGTACAATCCACTACACACACAACCCAGCCTCCCCCCCAACTCCCTAAATCACTCTACCTAAGTCATTAAAAAATTAAAACAAATCAATTAATACACCAAAAATACTAACTATAAATAAAGGAACCAAATTTGAGACATACAGCGACTCCAGCGTGGTCTAGTCGGAAGAGAACGTGTTTTCATCTGGATAGATTGCGATCGAGCCTGTCGGAACGGGTGTGTAACTGCAGGGCACATATATTTGTGTGTCCCCTCCTGTAGCAGCCTCTGTTTCGACAGGTTTCCTGGATAGCTAGAATTGACCTGGCCCTTGGAAAGTGGGGAAGGGGTGAAATCCGTTGGGCTCACGGATGGATACCTTGGATCCATGGACTTAGGGCAGGTCTAATCACCTGGGATTCGAACCCACGGTGGGAATAAGGGAGGAGATATGGGGAGGGGAAGGGGAAGGATGTTTCCTGGAACCAAACCTCACATAAACCCGGACACTCACACACACACACACCCTAACCCGAACACTCACAGGGGCACTCACACTCACACACACCCATAGACTGTGATAAGGGAGACCATCTGAGGGGACACAGATGGCCTCGTGGACCCACAGGCATAACCGGACACACACGCAACCGGACTCTCACACACTCACACGGACACTCACAGGGATAAACACACACACAGACACACATCCATAGACACAAACTGTGATAAGGGAGACCATCTGAGGGGACACAGATGGCCTCCTGGACCCACAGGTATATATCAATATTTAAATATACATACATATTTATAAATATAACATATTTTTAAAAAATAAATAAATAAAATAAAAAATAAATATATATATACATATATATATATATATATATATATATATATATATATATATATATATATATATATATATATATATATATATATATATATATATGTGTGTGTGTGTGTGTGTATATCACGAAAATGAACACGTGATTAAGAATGTGACAATGTCAGACCACGGAGGAAAATGAAACAGGAATTTCCTTGAGTACTTTCGTATATTAAATACATCTTCAGAAGGAATCTTCTTTCTGAAGATGTATTTAATATACGAAAGTACTTAAGGAAATTCCTGTTTCATTTTCCTCCGTGGTCTGACATTGTCATATATATATATATATATATATATATATATATATATATATATATATATATATATATATATATATATATATATATATATATATATATATATATATGCCGTACATAGTAGCCAGAACGCACTTCTCAGCCTACTATGCAAGGCCCGATTTGCCTAATAAGCCAAGTTTTCCTGAATTAATATATTTTCTCTAATTTTTTTCTTATGAAATGATAAAACTGTTCATTTTATTATGTATGAGTTAAGTTCTTTTCATTTGAGTTAAAACTAATGTAGATATATAACCGAACCTAACCAACCCTAAAATGGTTAACATAAATTGATTGGAATATGTATGTGGACGCTCAGTTAGTGTTACTGTAATTTATATGGTTAACGTTTGAATGACATAGTTTCCCCTCATTGTCACATTTTTTGTTACTATTTCGCTGTTCATTCTCACTCTCTCTGAATCCCGTTGACTAATTGTGCTCACGAGTGTTTGTTTAAGGTACGGTAACCATAAGCTTTTCACACAATAATTTGCAACTATTTAAGAAGATACATTTCTAAAGATTATTTAAGTTTCTAATAAATATTCTTTTTCCTAACATACAAGTCAATCACACAGTACCTAACTTCAGTCAGAAACACTTATCTTACTTTATCTCGCAACGTCTTTTGCATATATATCCTATCTTAAAAAAATAACAATTTTAATTCATAACTGGCAACCCCCCTCCCCTCCAGAGCTTTCAAGGCCACCAAACATCATTCCTTTCCCTTAACCTCTCCCAAATTATCTTTTGCACCAATACACAAACTAGGGGGCTTTATTGCTGGGTGGACGTCGCTCCCGACTCGTAATCCTAGCTCATTCGATCCCCCGGTGATGGCACAAACGGAAATCAGCAGAGTTTCTATCATTCTGATGCCCTCTGTTACTTAGCAGTAAATATGTAAATGAGCGTTAGACAGCTGTTGCGGGCTGCTTCCTGGGTGTGTGTGTGTGTCTGTGTGTGTGTGGAATTTTTTTAATTAGTTAATAATAATTGATTGATTGGCAGTTTAGAGGCGGGCCGAAAGAGCAGAGCTCAACCCTCGCAAGCACAACTAGGTGAACACAACTAGATAAATACTAACAAACCACGATCTCGTACAATCCACTACACACACAACCCAGCCTCCCCCCCCCAACTCCCTAAATCACTCTACCTAAGTCATTAAAAAATTAAAACAAATCAATTAATACACCAAAAATACTAACTATAAATAAAGGAACCAAATTTGAGACATACAGCGACTCCAGCGTGGTCTAGTCGGAAGAGAACGTGTTCTCATCTGGATAGATTGCGATCGAGCCTGTCGGAACGGGTGTGTAACTGCAGGGCACAAATATTTGTGTGTCCCCTCCTGTAGCAGCCTCTGTTTCGACAGGTTTCCTGGATAGCTAGAATTGACCTGGCCCTTGGAAAGTGGGGAAGGGGTGAAATCCGTTGGGCTCACGGATGGATACCTTGGATCCATGGACTTAGGGCAGGTCTAATCACCTGGGATTCGAACCCACGGTGGGAATAAGGGAGGAGATATGGGGAGGGGAAGGGGAAGGATGTTTCCTGGAACCAAACCTCACATAAACCCGGACACTCACACACACACACACCCTAACCCGAACACTCACAGGGGCACTCACACTCACACACACCCATAGACTGTGATAAGGGAGACCATCTGAGGGGACACAGATGGCCTCGTGGACCCACAGGCATAACCGGACACACACGCAACCGGCTCTCACACACTCACACGGACACTCACAGGGATAAACACACACACAGACACACATCCATAGACACACACTGTGATAAGGGAGACCATCTGAGGGGACACAGATGGCCTCCTGGACCCACAGGTATATATCAATATTTAAATATACATACATATTTATAAATATAACATATTTTTAAAAAATAAATAAATAAAATAAAAAATAAATATATATATACATATATATATATATATATATATATATATATATATATATATATATATATATATATATATATATATATATATATATATATATATATATATATATATATATATGTGTGTGTGTGTGTGTGTGTGTATATCACGAAAATGAACACGTGATTAAGAATGTGACAATGTCAGACCACGGAGGAAAATGAAACAGGAATTTCCTTGAGTACTTTCGTATATTAAATACATCTTCAGAAGGAATCTTCTTTCTGAAGATGTATTTAATATACGAAAGTACTTAAGGAAATTCCTGTTTCATTTTCCTCCGTGGTCTGACATTGTCATATATATATATATATATATATATATATATATATATATATATATATATATATATATATATATATATATATATATATATATATATATATATATATATATATGCCGTACATAGTAGCCAGAACGCACTTCTCAGCCTACTATGCAAGGCCCGATTTGCCTAATAAGCCAAGTTTTCCTGAATTAATATATTTTCTCTAATTTTTTTCTTATGAAATGATAAAACTGTTCATTTTATTATGTATGAGTTAAGTTCTTTTCATTTGAGTTAAAACTAATGTAGATATATAACCGAACCTAACCAACCCTAAAATGGTTAACATAAATTGATTGGAATATGTATGTGGACGCTCAGTTAGTGTTACTGTAATTTATATGGTTAACGTTTGAATGACATAGTTTCCCCTCATTGTCACATTTTTTGTTACTATTTCGCTGTTCATTCTCACTCTCTCTGAATCCCGTTGACTAATTGTGCTCACGAGTGTTTGTTTAAGGTACGGTAACCATAAGCTTTTCACACAATAATTTGCAACTATTTAAGAAGATACATTTCTAAAGATTATTTAAGTTTCTAATAAATATTCTTTTTCCTAACATACAAGTCAATCACACAGTACCTAACTTCAGTCAGAAACACTTATCTTACTTTATCTCGCAACGTCTTTTGCATATATATCCTATCTTAAAAAAATAACAATTTTAATTCATAACTGGCAACCCCCCTCCCCTCCAGAGCTTTCAAGGCCACCAAACATCATTCCTTTCCCTTAACCTCTCCCAAATTATCTTTTGCACCAATACACAAACTAGGGGGCTTTATTGCTGGGTGGACGTCGCTCCCGACTCGTAATCCTAGCTCATTCGATCCCCCGGTGATGGCACAAACGGAAATCAGCAGAGTTTCTATCATTCTGATGCCCTCTGTTACTTAGCAGTAAATATGTAAATGAGCGTTAGACAGCTGTTGCGGGCTGCTTCCTGGGTGTGTGTGTGTGTCTGTGTGTGTGTGGAATTTTTTTAATTAGTTAATAATAATTGATTGATTGGCAGTTGAGAGGCGGGCCGAAAGAGCAGAGCTCAACCCTCGCAAGCACAACTAGGTGAACACAACTAGATAAATACTAACAAACCACGATCTCGTACAATCCACTACACACACAACCCAGCCTCCCCCCCCCAACTCCCTAAATCACTCTACCTAAGTCATTAAAAAATTAAAACAAATCAATTAATACACCAAAAATACTAACTATAAATAAAGGAACCAAATTTGAGACATACAGCGACTCCAGCGTGGTCTAGTCGGAAGAGAACGTGTTCTCATCTGGATAGATTGCGATCGAGCCTGTCGGAACGGGTGTGTAACTGCAGGGCACAAATATTTGTGTGTCCCCTCCTGTAGCAGCCTCTGTTTCGACAGGTTTCCTGGATAGCTAGAATTGACCTGGCCCTTGGAAAGTGGGGAAGGGGTGAAATCCGTTGGGCTCACGGATGGATACCTTGGATCCATGGACTTAGGGCAGGTCTAATCACCTGGGATTCGAACCCACGGTGGGAATAAGGGAGGAGATATGGGGAGGGGAAGGGGAAGGATGTTTCCTGGAACCAAACCTCACATAAACCCGGACACTCACACACACACACACCCTAACCCGAACACTCACAGGGGCACTCACACTCACACACACCCATAGACTGTGATAAGGGAGACCATCTGAGGGGACACAGATGGCCTCGTGGACCCACAGGCATAACCGGACACACACGCAACCGGCTCTCACACACTCACACGGACACTCACAGGGATAAACACACACACAGACACACATCCATAGACACAAACTGTGATAAGGGAGACCATCTGAGGGGACACAGATGGCCTCCTGGACCCACAGGTATATATCAATATTTAAATATACATACATATTTATAAATATAACATATTTTTAAAAAATAAATAAATAAAATAAAAAATAAATATATATATACATATATATATATATATATATATATATATATATATATATATATATATATATATATATATATATATATATATATATATATATATATATATATATATATATATATATGTGTGTGTGTGTGTGTGTGTGTATATCACGAAAATGAACACGTGATTAAGAATGTGACAATGTCAGACCACGGAGGAAAATGAAACAGGAATTTCCTTGAGTACTTTCGTATATTAAATACATCTTCAGAAGGAATCTTCTTTCTGAAGATGTATTTAATATACGAAAGTACTTAAGGAAATTCCTGTTTCATTTTCCTCCGTGGTCTGACATTGTCATATATATATATATATATATATATATATATATATATATATATATATATATATATATATATATATATATATATATATATATATATATATATATGCCGTACATAGTAGCCAGAACGCACTTCTCAGCCTACTATGCAAGGCCCGATTTGCCTAATAAGCCAAGTTTTCCTGAATTAATATATTTTCTCTAATTTTTTTCTTATGAAATGATAAAACTGTTCATTTTATTATGTATGAGTTAAGTTCTTTTCATTTGAGTTAAAACTAATGTAGATATATAACCGAACCTAACCAACCCTAAAATGGTTAACATAAATTGATTGGAATATGTATGTGGACGCTCAGTTAGTGTTACTGTAATTTATATGGTTAACGTTTGAATGACATAGTTTCCCCTCATTGTCACATTTTTTGTTACTATTTCGCTGTTCATTCTCACTCTCTCTGAATCCCGTTGACTAATTGTGCTCACGAGTGTTTGTTTAAGGTACGGTAACCATAAGCTTTTCACACAATAATTTGCAACTATTTAAGAAGATACATTTCTAAAGATTATTTAAGTTTCTAATAAATATTCTTTTTCCTAACATACAAGTCAATCACACAGTACCTAACTTCAGTCAGAAACACTTATCTTACTTTATCTCGCAACGTCTTTTGCATATATATCCTATCTTAAAAAAATAACAATTTTAATTCATAACTGGCAACCCCCCTCCCCTCCAGAGCTTTCAAGGCCACCAAACATCATTCCTTTCCCTTAACCTCTCCCAAATTATCTTTTGCACCAATACACAAACTAGGGGGCTTTATTGCTGGGTGGACGTCGCTCCCGACTCGTAATCCTAGCTCATTCGATCCCCCGGTGATGGCACAAACGGAAATCAGCAGAGTTTCTATCATTCTGATGCCCTCTGTTACTTAGCAGTAAATATGTAAATGAGCGTTAGACAGCTGTTGCGGGCTGCTTCCTGGGTGTGTGTGTGTGTCTGTGTGTGTGTGGAATTTTTTTTATTAGTTAATAATAATTGATTGATTGGCAGTTGAGAGGCGGGCCGAAAGAGCAGAGCTCAACCCTCGCAAGCACAACTAGGTGAACACAACTAGATAAATACTAACAAACCACGATCTCGTACAATCCACTACACACACAACCCAGCCTCCCCCCCCCCAACTCCCTAAATCACTCTACCTAAGTCATTAAAAAATTAAAACAAATCAATTAATACACCAAAAATACTAACTATAAATAAAGGAACCAAATTTGAGACATACAGCGACTCCAGCGTGGTCTAGTCGGAAGAGAACGTGTTCTCATCTGGATAGATTGCGATCGAGCCTGTCGGAACGGGTGTGTAACTGCAGGGCACAAATATTTGTGTGTCCCCTCCTGTAGCAGCCTCTGTTTCGACAGGTTTCCTGGATAGCTAGAATTGACCTGGCCCTTGGAAAGTGGGGAAGGGGTGAAATCCGTTGGGCTCACGGATGGATACCTTGGATCCATGGACTTAGGGCAGGTCTAATCACCTGGGATTCGAACCCACGGTGGGAATAAGGGAGGAGATATGGGGAGGGGAAGGGGAAGGATGTTTCCTGGAACCAAACCTCACATAAACCCGGACACTCACACACACACACACCCTAACCCGAACACTCACAGGGGCACTCACACTCACACACACCCATAGACTGTGATAAGGGAGACCATCTGAGGGGACACAGATGGCCTCGTGGACCCACAGGCATAACCGGACACACACGCAACCGGACTCTCACACACTCACACGGACACTCACAGGGATAAACACACACACAGACACACATCCATAGACACAAACTGTGATAAGGGAGACCATCTGAGGGGACACAGATGGCCTCCTGGACCCACAGGTATATATCAATATTTAAATATACATACATATTTATAAATATAACATATTTTTAAAAAATAAATAAATAAAATAAAAAATAAATATATATATACATATATATATATATATATATATATATATATATATATATATATATATATATATATATATATATATATATATATATATATATATGTGTGTGTGTGTGTGTATATCACGAAAATGAACACGTGATTAAGAATGTGACAATGTCAGACCACGGAGGAAAATGAAACAGGAATTTCCTTGAGTACTTTCGTATATTAAATACATCTTCAGAAGGAATCTTCTTTCTGAAGATGTATTTAATATACGAAAGTACTTAAGGAAATTCCTGTTTCATTTTCCTCCGTGGTCTGACATTGTCATATATATATATATATATATATATATATATATATATATATATATATATATATATATATATATATATATATATATATATATATATATATATATATATATGCCGTACATAGTAGCCAGAACGCACTTCTCAGCCTACTATGCAAGGCCCGATTTGCCTAATAAGCCAAGTTTTCCTGAATTAATATATTTTCTCTAATTTTTTTCTTATGAAATGATAAAACTGTTCATTTTATTATGTATGAGTTAAGTTCTTTTCATTTGAGTTAAAACTAATGTAGATATATAACCGAACCTAACCAACCCTAAAATGGTTAACATAAATTGATTGGAATATGTATGTGGACGTTCAGTTAGTGTTACTGTAATTTATATGGTTAACGTTTGAATGACATAGTTTCCCCTCATTGTCACATTTTTTGTTACTATTTCGCTGTTCATTCTCACTCTCTCTGAATCCCGTTGACTAATTATGCTCACGAGTGTTTGTTTAAGGTACGGTAACCATAAGCTTTTCACACAATAATTTGCAACTATTTAAGAAGATACATTTCTAAAGATTATTTAAGTTTCTAATAAATATTCTTTTTCCTAACATACAAGTCAATCACACAGTACCTAACTTCAGTCAGAAACACTTTTCTTACTTTATCTCGCAACGTCTTTTGCATATATATCCTATCTTAAAAAAATAACAATTTTAATTCATAACTGGCAACCCCCCTCCCCTCCAGAGCTTTCAAGGCCACCAAACATCATTCCTTTCCCTTAACCTCTCCCAAATTATCTTTTGCACCAATACACAAACTAGGGGGCTTTATTGCTGAGTGGACGTCGCTCCCGACTCGTAATCCTAGCTCATTCGATCCCCCGGTGATGGCACAAACGGAAATCAGCAGAGTTTCTATCATTCTGATGCCCTCTGTTACTTAGCAGTAAATATGTAAATGAGCGTTAGACAGCTGTTGCGGGCTGCTTCCTGGGTGTGTGTGTGTGTCTGTGTGTGTGTGGAATTTTTTTTATTAGTTAATAATAATTGATTGATTGGCAGTTGAGAGGCGGGCCGAAAGAGCAGAGCTCAACCCTCGCAAGCACAACTAGGTGAACACAACTAGATAAATACTAACAAACCACGATCTCGTACAATCCACTACACACACAACCCAGCCTCCCCCCCAACTCCCTAAATCACTCTACCTAAGTCATTAAAAAATTAAAACAAATCAATTAATACACCAAAAATACTAACTATAAATAAAGGAACCAAATTTGAGACATACAGCGACTCCAGCGTGGTCTAGTCGGAAGAGAACGTGTTCTCATCTGGATAGATTGCGATCGAGCCTGTCGGAACGGGTGTGTAACTGCAGGGCACAAATATTTGTGTGTCCCCTCCTGTAGCAGCCTCTGTTTCGACAGGTTTCCTGGATAGCTAGAATTGACCTGGCCCTTGGAAAGTGGGGAAGGGGTGAAATCCGTTGGGCTCACGGATGGATACCTTGGATCCATGGACTTAGGGCAGGTCTAATCACCTGGGATTCGAACCCACGGTGGGAATAAGGGAGGAGATATGGGGAGGGGAAGGGGAAGGATGTTTCCTGGAACCAAACCTCACATAAACCCGGACACTCACACACACACACACCCTAACCCGAACACTCACAGGGGCACTCACACTCACACACACCCATAGACTGTGATAAGGGAGACCATCTGAGGGGACACAGATGGCCTCGTGGACCCACAGGCATAACCGGACACACACGCAACCGGACTCTCACACACTCACACGGACACTCACAGGGATAAACACACACACAGACACACATCCATAGACATAAACTGTGATAAGGGAGACCATCTGAGGGGACACAGATGGCCTCCTGGACCCACAGGTATATATCAATATTTAAATATACATACATATTTATAAATATAACATATTTTTAAAAAATAAATAAATAAAATAAAAAATAAATATATATATACATATATATATATATATATATATATATATATATATATATATATATATATATATATATATATATATATATATATATATGTGTGTGTGTGTGTGTGTGTATATCACGAAAATGAACACGTGATTAAGAATGTGACAATGTCAGACCACGGAGGAAAATGAAACAGGAATTTCCTTGAGTACTTTCGTATATTACATACATCTTCAGAAGGAATCTTCTTTCTGAAGATGTATTTAATATACGAAAGTACTTAAGGAAATTCCTGTTTCATTTTCCTCCGTGGTCTGACATTGTCATATATATATATATATATATATATATATATATATATATATATATATATATATATATATATATATATATATATATATATATATATATATATATGCCGTACATAGTAGCCAGAACGCACTTCTCAGCCTACTATGCAAGGCCCGATTTGCCTAATAAGCCAAGTTTTCCTGAATTAATATATTTTCTCTAATTTTTTTCTTATGAAATGATAAAACTGTTCATTTTATTATGTATGAGTTAAGTTCTTTTCATTTGAGTTAAAACTAATGTAGATATATAACCGAACCTAACCAACTCTAAAATGGTTAACATAAATTGATTGGAATATGTATGTGGACGCTCAGTTAGTGTTACTGTAATTTATATGGTTAACGTTTGAATGACATAGTTTCCCCTCATTGTCACATTTTTTGTTACTATTTCGCTGTTCATTCTCACTCTCTCTGAATCCCGTTGACTAATTGTGCTCACGAGTGTTTGTTTAAGGTACGGTAACCATAAGCTTTTCACACAATAATTTGCAACTATTTAAGAAGATACATTTCTAAAGATTATTTAAGTTTCTAATAAATATTCTTTTTCCTAACATACAAGTCAATCACACAGTACCTAACTTCAGTCAGAAACACTTTTCTTACTTTATCTCGCAACGTCTTTTGCATGTATATCCTATCTTAAAAAAATAACAATTTTAATTCATAACTGGCAACCCCCCTCCCCTCCAGAGCTTTCAAGGCCACCAAACATCATTCCTTTCCCTTAACCTCTCCCAAATTATCTTTTGCACCAATACACAAACTAGGGGGCTTTATTGCTGAGTGGACGTCGCTCCCGACTCGTAATCCTAGCTCATTCGATCCCCCGGTGATGGCACAAACGGAAATCAGCAGAGTTTCTATCATTCTGATGCCCTCTGTTACTTAGCAGTAAATATGTAAATGAGCGTTAGACAGCTGTTGCGGGCTGCTTCCTGGGTGTGTGTGTGTGTCTGTGTGTGTGTGGAATTTTTTTTATTAGTTAATAATAATTGATTGATTGGCAGTTGAGAGGCGGGCCGAAAGAGCAGAGCTCAACCCTCGCAAGCACAACTAGGTGAACACAACTAGATAAATACTAACAAACCACGATCTCGTACAATCCACTACACACACAACCCAGCCTCCCCCCCCAACTCCCTAAATCACTCTACCTAAGTCATTAAAAAATTAAAACAAATCAATTAATACACCAAAAATACTAACTATAAATAAAGGAACCAAATTTGAGACATACAGCGACTCCAGCGTGGTCTAGTCGGAAGAGAACGTGTTCTCATCTGGATAGATTGCGATCGAGCCTGTCGGAACGGGTGTGTAACTGCAGGGCACAAATATTTGTGTGTCCCCTCCTGTAGCAGCCTCTGTTTCGACAGGTTTCCTGGATAGCTAGAATTGACCTGGCCCTTGGAAAGTGGGGAAGGGGTGAAATCCGTTGGGCTCACGGATGGATACCTTGGATCCATGGACTTAGGGCAGGTCTAATCACCTGGGATTCGAACCCACGGTGGGAATAAGGGAGGAGATATGGGGAGGGGAAGGGGAAGGATGTTTCCTGGAACCAAACCTCACATAAACCCGGACACTCACACACACACACACCCTAACCCGAACACTCACAGGGGCACTCACACTCACACACACCCATAGACTGTGATAAGGGAGACCATCTGAGGGGACACAGATGGCCTCGTGGACCCACAGGCATAACCGGACACACACGCAACCGGACTCTCACACACTCACACGGACACTCACAGGGATAAACACACACACAGACACACATCCATAGACACAAACTGTGATAAGGGAGACCATCTGAGGGGACACAGATGGCCTCCTGGACCCACAGGTATATATCAATATTTAAATATACATACATATTTATAAATATAACATATTTTTAAAAAATAAATAAATAAAATAAAAAATAAATATATATATACATATATATATATATATATATATATATATATATATATATATATATATATATATATATATATATATATATATATATATGTGTGTGTGTGTGTGTGTGTGTATATCACGAAAATGAACACGTGATTAAGAATGTGACAATGTCAGACCACGGAGGAAAATGAAACAGGAATTTCCTTGAGTACTTTCGTATATTAAATACATCTTCAGAAGGAATCTTCTTTCTGAAGATGTATTTAATATACGAAAGTACTTAAGGAAATTCCTGTTTCATTTTCCTCCGTGGTCTGACATTGTCATATATATATATATATATATATATATATATATATATATATATATATATATATATATATATATATATATATATATATATATATATATATATATATGCCGTACATAGTAGCCAGAACGCACTTCTCAGCCTACTATGCAAGGCCCGATTTGCCTAATAAGCCAAATTTTCCTGAATTAATATATTTTCTCTAATTTTTTTCTTATGAAATGATAAAACTGTTCATTTCATTATGTATGAGTTAAGTTCTTTTCATTTGAGTTAAAACTAATGTAGATACATAACCGAACCTAACCAACCCTAAAATGGTTAACATAAATTGATTGGAATATGTATGTGGACGCTCAGTTAGTGTTACTGTAATTTATATGGTTAACGTTTGAATGACATAGTTTCCCCTCATTGTCACATTTTTTGTTACTATTTCGCTGTTCATTCTCACTCTCTCTGAATCCCGTGGACTAATTGTGCTCACGAGTGTTTGTTTAAGGTACGGTAACCATAAGCTTTTCACACAATAATTTGCAACTATTTAAGAAGATACATTTCTAAAGATTATTTAAGTTTCTAATAAATATTCTTTTTCCTAACATACAAGTCAATCACACAGTACCTAACTTCAGTCAGAAACACTTTTCTTACTTTATCTCGCAACGTCTTTTGCATATATATCCTATCTGAAAAAAATAACAATTTTAATTCATAACTGGCAACCCCCCTCCCCTCCAGAGCTTTCAAGGCCACCAAACATCATTCCTTTCCCTTAACCTCTCCCAAATTATCTTTTGCACCAATACACAAACTAGGGGGCTTTATTGCTGAGTGGACGTCGCTCCCGACTCGTAATCCTAGCTCATTCGATCCCCCGGTGATGGCACAAACGGAAATCAGCAGAGTTTCTATCATTCTGATGCCCTCTGTTACTTAGCAGTAAATATGTAAATGAGCGTTAGACAGCTGTTGCGGGCTGCTTCCTGGATGTGTGTGTGTGTCTGTGTGTGTGTGGAATTTTTTTTATTAGTTAATAATAATTGATTGATTGGCAGTTGAGAGGCGGGCCGAAAGAGCAGAGCTCAACCCTCGCAAGCACAACTAGGTGAACACAACTAGATAAATACTAACAAACCACGATCTCGTACAATCCACTACACACACAACCCAGCCTCCCCCCCAACTCCCTAAATCACTCTACCTAAGTCATTAAAAAATTAAAACAAATCAATTAATACACCAAAAATACTAACTATAAATAAAGGAACCAAATTTGAGACATACAGCGACTCCAGCGTGGTCTAGTCGGAAGAGAACGTGTTCTCATCTGGATAGATTGCGATCGAGCCTGTCGGAACGGGTGTGTAACTGCAGGGCACAAATATTTGTGTGTCCCCTCCTGTAGCAGCCTCTGTTTCGACAGGTTTCCTGGATAGCTAGAATTGACCTGGCCCTTGGAAAGTGGGGAAGGGGTGAAATCCGTTGGGCTCACGGATGGATACCTTGGATCCATGGACTTAGGGCAGGTCTAATCACCTGGGATTCGAACCCACGGTGGGAATAAGGGAGGAGATATGGGGAGGGGAAGGGGAAGGATGTTTCCTGGAACCAAACCTCACATAAACCCGGACACTCACACACACACACACCCTAACCCGAACACTCACAGGGGCACTCACACTCACACACACCCATAGACTGTGATAAGGGAGACCATCTGAGGGGACACAGATGGCCTCGTGGACCCACAGGCATAACCGGACACACACGCAACCGGACTCTCACACACTCACACGGACACTCACAGGGATAAACACACACACAGACACACATCCATAGACATAAACTGTGATAAGGGAGACCATCTGAGGGGACACAGATGGCCTCCTGGACCCACAGGTATATATCAATATTTAAATATACATACATATTTATAAATATAACATATTTTTAAAAAATAAATAAATAAAATAAAAAATAAATATATATATACATATATATATATATATATATATATATATATATATATATATATATATATATATATATATATATATATATATATATATATGACAATGTCAGACCACGGAGGAAAAATGAAACAGGAAATTTCCTTAAGTACTTTCGTATATTAAATACATCTTCAGAAGGTCAATCACTTCACCTTCACCTTATCACTTCACCTTCTGAAGATGTATTTAATATACGAAAGTACTTAAGGAAATTTCCTGTTTCATTTTTCCTCCGTGGTCTGACATTGTCACATTCTTAATCACGTGTTTATTTTCGTGATATACACACATATATATATATATATATATATATATATATATATATATATATATATATATATATATATATATATATATATATATGTGTGTGTGTGTGTGTGTGTATATCACGAAAATGAACACGTGATTAATAATGTGACAATGTCAGACCACGGAGGAAAATGAAACAGGAATTTCCTTGAGTACTTTCGTATATTAAATACATCTTCAGAAGGAATCTTCTTTCTGAAGATGTATTTAATATACGAAAGTACTTAAGGAAATTCCTGTTTCATTTTCCTCCGTGGTCTGACATTGTCATATATATATATATATATATATATATATATATATATATATATATATATATATATATATATATATATATATATATATATGTCGTACCTAGTAGCCAGAACTCACTTCTCAGCCTACTATTCAAGGCCCGATTTGCCTAATAAGCCAAGTTTTCCTGAATTAATATATTTACTATAATTTTTTTCTTATGAAATGATAAAGCAACCCTTTTCTCTATGTATGAGGTAAATTTTTTTTATTGGAGTTAAAATTAACGTAGATATATGACCAAACCTAACCAACCCTACCTAACCTAACCTAACCTATATTTATAGGTAAGGTTAGGTTAGGTAGCCAAAAAAAGCTAGGTTAGGTTAGGTTAGGTAGGTTAGGTAGACGAAAAAACATTAATTCATGAAAACTTGGCTTATTAGGCAAATCGGGCCTTGAATAGTAGGCTGAGAAGTGCGTTCTGGCTATTAGGTACGACATATATATATATATATATATATATATATATATATATATGCCGTACATAGTAGCCAGAACGCACTTCTCAGCCTACTATGCAAGGCCCGATTTGCCTAATAAGCCAAATTTTCCTGAATTAATATATTTTCTCTAATTTTTTTCTTATGAAATGATAAAACTGTTCATTTCATTATGTATGAGTTAAGTTCTTTTCATTTGAGTTAAAACTAATGTAGATACATAACCGAACCTAACCAACCCTAAAATGGTTAACATAAATTGATTGGAATATGTATGTGGACGCTCAGTTAGTGTTACTGTAATTTATATGGTTAACGTTTGAATGACATAGTTTCCCCTCATTGTCACATTTTTTGTTACTATTTCGCTGTTCATTCTCACTCTCTCTGAATCCCGTGGACTAATTGTGCTCACGAGTGTTTGTTTAAGGTACGGTAACCATAAGCTTTTCACACAATAATTTGCAACTATTTAAGAAGATACATTTCTAAAGATTATTTAAGTTTCTAATAAATATTCTTTTTCCTAACATACAAGTCAATCACACAGTACCTAACTTCAGTCAGAAACACTTTTCTTACTTTATCTCGCAACGTCTTTTGCATATATATCCTATCTGAAAAAAATAACAATTTTAATTCATAACTGGCAACCCCCCTCCCCTCCAGAGCTTTCAAGGCCACCAAACATCATTCCTTTCCCTTAACCTCTCCCAAATTATCTTTTGCACCAATACACAAACTAGGGGGCTTTATTGCTGAGTGGACGTCGCTCCCGACTCGTAATCCTAGCTCATTCGATCCCCCGGTGATGGCACAAACGGAAATCAGCAGAGTTTCTATCATTCTGATGCCCTCTGTTACTTAGCAGTAAATATGTAAATGAGCGTTAGACAGCTGTTGCGGGCTGCTTCCTGGATGTGTGTGTGTGTCTGTGTGTGTGTGGAATTTTTTTTATTAGTTAATAATAATTGATTGATTGGCAGTTGAGAGGCGGGCCGAAAGAGCAGAGCTCAACCCTCGCAAGCACAACTAGGTGAACACAACTAGATAAATACTAACAAACCACGATCTCGTACAATCCACTACACACACAACCCAGCCTCCCCCCCAACTCCCTAAATCACTCTACCTAAGTCATTAAAAAATTAAAACAAATCAATTAATACACCAAAAATACTAACTATAAATAAAGGAACCAAATTTGAGACATACAGCGACTCCAGCGTGGTCTAGTCGGAAGAGAACGTGTTCTCATCTGGATAGATTGCGATCGAGCCTGTCGGAACGGGTGTGTAACTGCAGGGCACAAATATTTGTGTGTCCCCTCCTGTAGCAGCCTCTGTTTCGACAGGTTTCCTGGATAGCTAGAATTGACCTGGCCCTTGGAAAGTGGGGAAGGGGTGAAATCCGTTGGGCTCACGGATGGATACCTTGGATCCATGGACTTAGGGCAGGTCTAATCACCTGGGATTCGAACCCACGGTGGGAATAAGGGAGGAGATATGGGGAGGGGAAGGGGAAGGATGTTTCCTGGAACCAAACCTCACATAAACCCGGACACTCACACACACACACACCCTAACCCGAACACTCACAGGGGCACTCACACTCACACACACCCATAGACTGTGATAAGGGAGACCATCTGAGGGGACACAGATGGCCTCGTGGACCCACAGGCATAACCGGACACACACGCAACCGGACTCTCACACACTCACACGGACACTCACAGGGATAAACACACACACAGACACACATCCATAGACATAAACTGTGATAAGGGAGACCATCTGAGGGGACACAGATGGCCTCCTGGACCCACAGGTATATATCAATATTTAAATATACATACATATTTATAAATATAACATATTTTTAAAAAATAAATAAATAAAATAAAAAATAAATATATATATACATATATATATATATATATATATATATATATATATATATATATATATATATATATATATATATATATATATATATATATATATATATATATATATATGTGTGTGTGTGTGTGTGTGTATATCACGAAAATGAACACGTGATTAATAATGTGACAATGTCAGACCACGGAGGAAAATGAAACAGGAATTTCCTTGAGTACTTTCGTATATTAAATACATCTTCAGAAGGAATCTTCTTTCTGAAGATGTATTTAATATACGAAAGTACTTAAGGAAATTCCTGTTTCATTTTCCTCCGTGGTCTGACATTGTCATATATATATATATATATATATATATATATATATATATATATATATATATGTATATATATATATATATATGTCGTACCTAGTAGCCAGAACTCACTTCTCAGCCTACTATTCAAGGCCCGATTTGCCTAATAAGCCAAGTTTTCCTGAATTAATATATTTACTATAATTTTTTTCTTATGAAATGATAAAGCAACCCTTTTCTCTATGTATGAGGTAAATTTTTTTTATTGGAGTTAAAATTAACGTAGATATATGACCAAACCTAACCAACCCTACCTAACCTAACCTAACCTATATTTATAGGTAAGGTTAGGTTAGGTAGCCAAAAAAAGCTAGGTTAGGTTAGGTTAGGTAGGTTAGGTAGACGAAAAAACATTAATTCATGAAAACTTGGCTTATTAGGCAAATCGGGCCTTGAATAGTAGGCTGAGAAGTGCGTTCTGGCTATTAGGTACGACATATATATATATATATATATATATATATATATATATATATATATATATATGCCGTACATAGTAGCCAGAACGCACTTCTCAGCCTACTATGCAAGGCCCGATTTGCCTAATAAGCCAAATTTTCCTGAATTAATATATTTTCTCTAATTTTTTTCTTATGAAATGATAAAACTGTTCATTTCATTATGTGTGAGTTAAGTTCTTTTCATTTGAGTTAAAACTAATGTAGATACATAACCGAACCTAACCAACCCTAAAATGGTTAACATAAATTGATTGGAATATGTATGTGGACGCTCAGTTAGTGTTACTGTAATTTATATGGTTAACGTTTGAATGACATAGTTTCCCCTCATTGTCACATTTTTTGTTACTATTTCGCTGTTCATTCTCACTCTCTCTGAATCCCGTGGACTAATTGTGCTCACGAGTGTTTGTTTAAGGTACGGTAACCATAAGCTTTTCACACAATAATTTGCAACTATTTAAGAAGATACATTTCTAAAGATTATTTAAGTTTCTAATAAATATTCTTTTTCCTAACATACAAGTCAATCACACAGTACCTAACTTCAGTCAGAAACACTTTTCTTACTTTATCTCGCAACGTCTTTTGCATATATATCCTATCTGAAAAAAATAACAATTTTAATTCATAACTGGCAACCCCCCTCCCCTCCAGAGCTTTCAAGGCCACCAAACATCATTCCTTTCCCTTAACCTCTCCCAAATTATCTTTTGCACCAATACACAAACTAGGGGGCTTTATTGCTGAGTGGACGTCGCTCCCGACTCGTAATCCTAGCTCATTCGATCCCCCGGTGATGGCACAAACGGAAATCAGCAGAGTTTCTATCATTCTGATGCCCTCTGTTACTTAGCAGTAAATATGTAAATGAGCGTTAGACAGCTGTTGCGGGCTGCTTCCTGTGTGTGTGTGTGTGTGTCTGTGTGTGTGTGGAATTTTTTTTTATTAGTTAATAATAATTGATTGATTGGCAGTTGAGAGGCGGGCCGAAAGAGCAGAGCTCAACCCTCGCAAGCACAACTAGGTGAACACAACTAGATAAATACTAACAAACCACGATCTCGTACAATCCACTACACACACAACCCAGCCTCCCCCCCAACTCCCTAAATCACTCTACCTAAGTCATTAAAAAATTAAAACAAATCAATTAATACACCAAAAATACTAACTATAAATAAAGGAACCAAATTTGAGACATACAGCGACTCCAGCGTGGTCTAGTCGGAAGAGAACGTGTTCTCATCTGGATAGATTGCGATCGAGCCTGTCGGAACGGGTGTGTAACTGCAGGGCACAAATATTTGTGTGTCCCCTCCTGTAGCTGCCTCTGTTTCGACAGGTTTCCTGGATAGCTAGAATTGACCTGGCCCTTGGAAAGTGGGGAAGGGGTGAAATCCGTTGGGCCCACGGATGGATACCTTGGATCCATGGACTTAGGGCAGGTGTAATCACCTGGGATTCGAACCCACGGTGGGAATAAGGGAGGAGATATGGGGAGGGGAAGGGGAAGGATGTTTCCTGGAACCAAACCTCACATAAACCCGGACACTCACACACACACACACCCTCACCCGAACACTCACAGGGGCACTCACACTCACACACACCCATAGACTGTGATAAGGGAGACCATCTGAGGGGACACAGATGGCCTCGTGGACCCACAGGCATAACCGGACACACACGCAACCGGACTCTCACACACTCACACGGACACTCACAGGGATAAACACACACACAGACACACATCCATAGACACAAACTGTGATAAGGGAGACCATCTGAGGGGACACAGATGGCCTCCTGGACCCACAGGTATATATCAATATTTAAATATACATACATATTTATAAATATAACATATTTTTAAAAAATAAATAAATAAAATAAAAAATAAATATATATATATATATATATATATATATATATATATATATATATATATATATATATATATATATATATATATATATATATGTGTGTGTGTGTATATCACGAAAATGAACACGTGATTAAGAATGTGACAATGTCAGACCACGGAGGAAAATGAAACAGGAATTTCCTTGAGTACTTTCGTATATTAAATACATCTTCAGAAGGAATCTTCTTTCTGAAGATGTATTTAATATACGAAAGTACTTAAAGAAATTCCTGTTTCATTTTCCTCCGTGGTCTGACATATATATATATATATATATATATATATATATATATATATATATATATATATATATATATATATATATATATATATATATATATATATATATATATATATATATATATATATGTCGTACCTAGTAGCCAGAACGCACTTCTCAGCCTACTATGCAAGGCCCGATTTGCCTAATAAGCCAAGTTTTCCTGAATTAATATAATTTCTCTAATTTTTTTCTTATGAAATGATAAAACTGTTCATTTCATTATGTATGAGTTAAGTTCTTTTCATTTGAGTTAAAACTAATGTAGATATATAACCGAACCTAACCAACCCTAAAATGGTTAACATAAATTGATTGGAATATGTATGTGGACGCTCAGTTAGTGTTACTGTAATTTATATGGTTAACGTTTGAATGACATAGTTTCCCCTCATTGTCACATTTTTTGTTACTATTTCGCTGTTCATTCTCACTCTCTCTGAATCCCGTTGACTAATTGTGCTCACGAGTGTTTGTTTAAGGTACGGTAACCATAAGCTTTTCACACAATAGTTTGCAACTATTTAAGAAGATACATTTCTAAAGATTATTTAAGTTTCTAATAAATATTCTTTTTCCTAACATACAAGTCAATCACACAGTACCTAACTTCAGTCAGAAACACTTTTCTTACTTTATCTCGCAACGTCTTTTGCATATATATCCTATCTTAAAAAAATAACAATTTTAATTCATAACTGGCAACCCCCCTCCCCTCCAGAGCTTTCAAGGCCACCAAACATCATTCCTTTCCCTTAACCTCTCCCAAATTATCTTTTGCACCAATACACAAACTAGGGGGCTTTATTGCTGAGTGGACGTCGCTCCCGACTCGTAATCCTAGCTCATTCGATCCCCCGGTGATGGCACAAACGGAAATCAGCAGAGTTTCTATCATTCTGATGCCCTCTGTTACTTAGCAGTAAATATGTAAATGAGCGTTAGACAGCTGTTGCGGGCTGCTTCCTGGGTGTGTGTGTGTGTCTGTGTGTGTGTGGAATTTTTTTTATTAGTTAATAATAATTGATTGATTGGCAGTTGAGAGGCGGGCCGAAAGAGCAGAGCTCAACCCTCGCAAGCACAACTAGGTGAACACAACTAGATAAATACTAACAAACCACGATCTCGTACAATCCACTACACACACAACCCAGCCTCCCCCCCCAACTCCCTAAATCACTCTACCTAAGTCATTAAAAAATTAAAACAAATCAATTAATACACCAAAAATACTAACTATAAATAAAGGAACCAAATTTGAGACATACAGCGACTCCAGCGTGGTCTAGTCGGAAGAGAACGTGTTCTCATCTGGATAGATTGCGATCGAGCCTGTCGGAACGGGTGTGTAACTGCAGGGCACAAATATTTGTGTGTCCCCTCCTGTAGCAGCCTCTGTTTCGACAGGTTTCCTGGATAGCTAGAATTGACCTGGCCCTTGGAAAGTGGGGAAGGGGTGAAATCCGTTGGGCTCACGGATGGATACCTTGGATCCATGGACTTAGGGCAGGTCTAATCACCTGGGATTCGAACCCACGGTGGGAATAAGGGAGGAGATATGGGGAGGGGAAGGGGAAGGATGTTTCCTGGAACCAAACCTCACATAAACCCGGACACTCACACACACACACACCCTAACCCGAACACTCACAGGGGCACTCACACTCACACACACCCATAGACTGTGATAAGGGAGACCATCTGAGGGGACACAGATGGCCTCGTGGACCCACAGGCATAACCGGACACACACGCAACCGGACTCTCACACACTCACACGGACACTCACAGGGATAAACACACACACAGACACACATCCATAGACACAAACTGTGATAAGGGAGACCATCTGAGGGGACACAGATGGCCTCCTGGACCCACAGGTATATATCAATATTTAAATATACATACATATTTATAAATATAACATATTTTTAAAAAATAAATAAATAAAATAAAAAATAAATATATATATACATATATATATATATATATATATATATATATATATATATATATATATATATATATATATATATATATATATATATATATATATATATATATATATATATATATATATATATATATATATATATATGTGTGTGTGTGTGTGTGTGTATATCACGAAAATGAACACGTGATTAAGAATGTGACAATGTCAGACCACGGAGGAAAATGAAACAGGAATTTCCTTGAGTACTTTCGTATATTAAATACATCTTCAGAAGGAATCTTCTTTCTGAAGATGTATTTAATATACGAAAGTACTTAAGGAAATTCCTGTTTCATTTTCCTCCGTGGTCTGACATTGTCATATATATATATATATATATATATATATATATATATATATATATATATATATATATATATATATATATATATATATATATATATATATATATATATGCCGTACATAGTAGCCAGAACGCACTTCTCAGCCTACTATGCAAGGCCCGATTTGCCTAATAAGCCAAATTTTCCTGAATTAATATATTTTCTCTAATTTTTTTCTTATGAAATGATAAAACTGTTCATTTCATTATGTATGAGTTAAGTTCTTTTCATTTGAGTTAAAACTAATGTAGATACATAAGCGAACCTAACCAACCCTAAAATGGTTAACATAAATTGATTGGAATATGTATGTGGACGCTCAGTTAGTGTTACTGTAATTTATATGGTTAACGTTTGAATGACATAGTTTCCCCTCATTGTCACATTTTTTGTTACTATTTCGCTGTTCATTCTCACTCTCTCTGAATCCCGTGGACTAATTGTGCTCACGAGTGTTTGTTTAAGGTACGGTAACCATAAGCTTTTCACACAATAATTTGCAACTATTTAAGAAGATACATTTCTAAAGATTATTTAAGTTTCTAATAAATATTCTTTTTCCTAACATACAAGTCAATCACACAGTACCTAACTTCAGTCAGAAACACTTTTCTTACTTTATCTCGCAACGTCTTTTGCATATATATCCTATCTGAAAAAAATAACAATTTTAATTCATAACTGGCAACCCCCCTCCCCTCCAGAGCTTTCAAGGCCACCAAACATCATTCCTTTCCCGTAACCTCTCCCAAATTATCTTTTGCACCAATACACAAACTAGGGGGCTTTATTGCTGAGTGGACGTCGCTCCCGACTCGTAATCCTAGCTCATTCGATCCCCCGGTGATGGCACAAACGGAAATCAGCAGAGTTTCTATCATTCTGATGCCCTCTGTTACTTAGCAGTAAATATGTAAATGAGCGTTAGACAGCTGTTGCGGGCTGCTTCCTGGGTGTGTGTGTGTGTGTCTGTGTGTGTGTGGAATTTTTTTTTATTAGTTAATAATAATTGATTGATTGGCAGTTGAGAGGCGGGCCGAAAGAGCAGAGCTCAACCCTCGCAAGCACAACTAGGTGAACACAACTAGATAAATACTAACAAACCACGATCTCGTACAATCCACTACACACACAACCCAGCCTCCCCCCCAACTCCCTAAATCACTCTACCTAAGTCATTAAAAAATTAAAACAAATCAATTAATACACCAAAAATACTAACTATAAATAAAGGAACCAAATTTGAGACATACAGCGACTCCAGCGTGGTCTAGTCGGAAGAGAACGTGTTCTCATCTGGATAGATTGCGATCGAGCCTGTCGGAACGGGTGTGTAACTGCAGGGCACAAATATTTGTGTGTCCCCTCCTGTAGCTGCCTCTGTTTCGACAGGTTTCCTGGATAGCTAGAATTGACCTGGCCCTTGGAAAGTGGGGAAGGGGTGAAATCCGTTGGGCCCACGGATGGATACCTTGGATCCATGGACTTAGGGCAGGTCTAATCACCTGGGATTCGAACCCACGGTGGGAATAAGGGAGGAGATATGGGGAGGGAAAGGGGAAGGATGTTTCCTGGAACCAAACCTCACATAAACCCGGACACTCACACACACACACACCCTCACCCGAACACTCACAGGGGCACTCACACTCACACACACCCATAGACTGTGATAAGGGAGACCATCTGAGGGGACACAGATGGCCTCGTGGACCCACAGGCATAACCGGACACACACGCAACCGGACTCTCACACACTCACACGGACACTCACAGGGATAAACACACACACAGACACACATCCATAGACACAAACTGTGATAAGGGAGACCATCTGAGGGGACACAGATGGCCTCCTGGACCCACAGGTATATATCAATATTTAAATATACATACATATTTATAAATATAACATATTTTTAAAAAATAAATAAATAAAATAAAAAATAAATATATATATATATATATATATATATATATATATATATATATATATATATATATATATATATATATATATATATATATATATATATATATATATATATATATATGTGTGTGTGTGTGTATATCACGAAAATGAACACGTGATTAAGAATGTGACAATGTCAGACCACGGAGGAAAATGAAACAGGAATTTCCTTGAGTACTTTCGTATATTAAATACATCTTCAGAAGGAATCTTCTTTCTGAAGATGTATTTAATATACGAAAGTACTTAAAGAAATTCCTGTTTCATTTTCCTCCGTGGTCTGACATATATATATATATATATATATATATATATATATATATATATATATATATATATATATATATATATATATATATATATATATATATGTCTTACCTAGTAGCCAGAACGCACTTCTCAGCCTACTATGCAAGGCCCGATTTGCCTAATAAGCCAAGTTTTCCTGAATTAATATAATTTCTCTAATTTTTTTCTTATGAAATGATAAAACTGTTCATTTCATTATGTATGAGTTAAGTTCTTTTCATTTGAGTTAAAACTAATGTAGATATATAACCGAACCTAACCAACCCTAAAATGGTTAACATAAATTGATTGGAATATGTATGTGGACGCTCAGTTAGTGTTACTGTAATTTATATGGTTAACGTTTGAATGACATAGTTTCCCCTCATTGTCACATTTTTTGTTACTATTTCGCTGTTCATTCTCACTCTCTCTGAATCCCGTTGACTAATTGTGCTCACGAGTGTTTGTTTAAGGTACGGTAACCATAAGCTTTTCACACAATAATTTGCAACTATTTAAGAAGATACATTTCTAAAGATTATTTAAGTTTCTAATAAATATTCTTTTTCCTAACATACAAGTCAATCACACAGTACCTAACTTCAGTCAGAAACACTTTTCTTACTTTATCTCGCAACGTCTTTTGCATATATATCCTATCTGAAAAAAATAACAATTTTAATTCATAACTGGCAACCCCCCTCCCCTCCAGAGCTTTCAAGGCCACCAAACATCATTCCTTTCCCTTAACCTCTCCCAAATTATCTTTTGCACCAATACACAAACTAGGGGGCTTTATTGCTGAGTGGACGTCGCTCCCGACTCGTAATCCTAGCTCATTCGATCCCCCGGTGATGGCACAAACGGAAATCAGCAGAGTTTCTATCATTCTGATGCCCTCTGTTACTTAGCAGTAAATATGTAAATGAGCGTTAGACAGCTGTTGCGGGCTGCTTCCTGGGTGTGTGTGTGTGTCTGTGTGTGTGTGGAATTTTTTTTATTAGTTAATAATAATTGATTGATTGGCAGTTGAGAGGCGGGCCGAAAGAGCAGAGCTCAACCCTCGCAAGCACAACTAGGTGAACACAACTAGATAAATACTAACAAACCACGATCTCGTACAATCCACTACACACACAACCCAGCCTCCCCCCCAACTCCCTAAATCACTCTACCTAAGTCATTAAAAAATTAAAACAAATCAATTAATACACCAAAAATACTAACTATAAATAAAGGAACCAAATTTGAGACATACAGCGACTCCAGCGTGGTCTAGTCGGAAGAGAACGTGTTCTCATCTGGATAGATTGCGATCGAGCCTGTCGGAACGGGTGTGTAACTGCAGGGCACAAATATTTGTGTGTCCCCTCCTGTAGCAGCCTCTGTTTCGACAGGTTTCCTGGATAGCTAGAATTGACCTGGCCCTTGGAAAGTGGGGAAGGGGTGAAATCCGTTGGGCTCACGGATGGATACCTTGGATCCATGGACTTAGGGCAGGTCTAATCACCTGGGATTCGAACCCACGGTGGGAATAAGGGAGGAGATATGGGGAGGGGAAGGGGAAGGATGTTTCCTGGAACCAAACCTCACATAAACCCGGACACTCACACACACACACACCCTAACCCGAACACTCACAGGGGCACTCACACTCACACACACCCATAGACTGTGATAAGGGAGACCATCTGAGGGGACACAGATGGCCTCGTGGACCCACAGGCATAACCGGACACACACGCAACCGGACTCTCACACACTCACACGGACACTCACAGGGATAAACACACACACAGACACACATCCATAGACACAAACTGTGATAAGGGAGACCATCTGAGGGGACACAGATGGCCTCCTGGACCCACAGGTATATATCAATATTTAAATATACATACATATTTATAAATATAACATATTTTTAAAAAATAAATAAATAAAATAAAAAATAAATATATATATATATATATATATATATATATATATATATATATATATATATATATGTGTGTGTGTGTATATATCACGAAAATGAACACGTGATTAAGAATGTGACAATGTCAGACCACGGAGGAAAATGAAACAGGAATTTCCTTGAGTACTTTCGTATATTAAATACATCTTCAGAAGGAATCTTCTTTCTGAAGATGTATTTAATATACGAAAGTACTTAAAGAAATTCCTGTTTCATTTTCCTCCGTGGTCTGACATATATATATATATATATATATATATATATATATATATATATATATATATATATATATATATATATATATATATATATATATATATATATGTCGTACCTAGTAGCCAGAACGCACTTCTCAGCCTACTATGCAAGGCCCGATTTGCCTAATAAGCCAAGTTTTCCTGAATTAATATAATTTCTCTAATTTTTTTCTTATGAAATGATAAAACTGTTCATTTCATTATGTATGAGTTAAGTTCTTTTCATTTGAGTTAAAACTAATGTAGATATATAACCGAACCTAACCAACCCTAAAATGGTTAACATAAATTGATTGGAATATGTATGTGGACGCTCAGTTAGTGTTACTGTAATTTATATGGTTAACGTTTGAATGACATAGTTTCCCCTCATTGTCACATTTTTTGTTACTATTTCGCTGTTCATTCTCACTCTCTCTGAATCCCGTTGACTAATTGTGCTCACGAGTGTTTGTTTAAGGTACGGTAACCATAAGCTTTTCACACAATAATTTGCAACTATTTAAGAAGATACATTTCTAAAGATTATTTAAGTTTCTAATAAATATTCTTTTTCCTAACATACAAGTCAATCACACAGTACCTAACTTCAGTCAGAAACACTTTTCTTACTTTATCTCGCAACGTCTTTTGCATATATATCCTATCTGAAAAAAATAACAATTTTAATTCATAACTGGCAACCCCCCTCCCCTCCAGAGCTTTCAAGGCCACCAAACATCATTCCTTTCCCTTAACCTCTCCCAAATTATCTTTTGCACCAATACACAAACTAGGGGGCTTTATTGCTGAGTGGACGTCGCTCCCGACTCGTAATCCTAGCTCATTCGATCCCCCGGTGATGGCACAAACGGAAATCAGCAGAGTTTCTATCATTCTGATGCCCTCTGTTACTTAGCAGTAAATATGTAAATGAGCGTTAGACAGCTGTTGCGGGCTGCTTCCTGGGTGTGTGTGTGTGTCTGTGTGTGTGTGGAATTTTTTTTATTAGTTAATAATAATTGATTGATTGGCAGTTGAGAGGCGGGCCGAAAGAGCAGAGCTCAACCCTCGCAAGCACAACTAGGTGAACACAACTAGATAAATACTAACAAACCACGATCTCGTACAATCCACTACACACACAACCCAGCCTCCCCCCCAACTCCCTAAATCACTCTACCTAAGTCATTAAAAAATTAAAACAAATCAATTAATACACCAAAAATACTAACTATAAATAAAGGACCAAATTTGAGACATACAGCGACTCCAGCGTGGTCTAGTCGGAAGAGAACGTGTTCTCATCTGGATAGATTGCGATCGAGCCTGTCGGAACGGGTGTGTAACTGCAGGGCACAAATATTTGTGTGTCCCCTCCTGTAGCAGCCTCTGTTTCGACAGGTTTCCTGGATAGCTAGAATTGACCTGGCCCTTGGAAAGTGGGGAAGGGGTGAAATCCGTTGGGCTCACGAATGGATACCTTGGATCCATGGACTTAGGGCAGGTCTAATCACCTGGGATTCGAACCCACGGTGGGAATAAGGGAGGAGATATGGGGAGGGGAAGGGGAAGGATGTTTCCTGGAACCAAACCTCACATAAACCCGGACACTCACACACACACACACCCTAACCCGAACACTCACAGGGGCACTCACACTCACACACACCCATAGACTGTGATAAGGGAGACCATCTGAGGGGACACAGATGGCCTCGTGGACCCACAGGCATAACCGGACACACACGCAACCGGACTCTCACACACTCACACGGACACTCACAGGGATAAACACACACACAGACACACATCCATAGACATAAACTGTGATAAGGGAGACCATCTGAGGGGACACAGATGGCCTCCTGGACCCACAGGTATATATCAATATTTAAATATACATACATATTTATAAATATAACATATTTTTAAAAAATAAATAAATAAAATAAAAAATAAATATATATATACATATATATATATATATATATATATATATATATATATATATATATATATATATATATATATATATATATATATATATATATATATATATATGTGTGTGTGTGTGTGTATATCACGAAAATGAACACGTGATTAAGAATGTGACAATGTCAGACCACGGAGGAAAATGAAACAGGAATTTCCTTGAGTACTTTCGTATATTAAATACATCTTCAGAAGGAATCTTCTTTCTGAAGATGTATTTAATATACGAAAGTACTTAAGGAAATTCCTGTTTCATTTTCCTCCGTGGTCTGACATTGTCATATATATATATATATATATATATATATATATATATATATATATATATGTCGTACCTAGTAGCCAGAACTCTCTTCTCAGCCTACTATTCAAGGCCCGATTTGCCTAATAAGCCAAGTTTTCCTGAATTAATATATTTACTATAATTTTTTTCTTATGAAATGATAAAGCAACCCTTTTCTCTATGTATGAGGTCAATTTTTTTTTATTGGAGTTAAAATTAACGTAGATATATGACCGAACCTAACCAACCCTACCTAACCTAACCTAACCTATATTTATAGGTAAGGTTAGGTTAGGTAGCCAAAAAAAGCTAGGTTAGGTTAGGTTAGGTAGGTTAGGTAGACGAAAAAACATTAATTCATGAAAACTTGGCTTATTAGGCAAATCGGGCCTTGAATAGTAGGCTGAGAAGTGCGTTCTGGCTATTAGGTACGACATATATATATATATATATATATATATATATATATATATATATATATATATATATATATATATATGCCGTACATAGTAGCCAGAACGCACTTCTCAGCCTACTATGCAAGGCCCGATTTGCCTAATAAGCCAAATTTTCCTGAATTAATATATTTTCTCTAATTTTTTTCTTATGAAATGATAAAACTGTTCATTTCATTATGTATGAGTTAAGTTCTTTTCATTTGAGTTAAAACTAATGTAGATACATAACCGAACCTAACCAACCCTAAAATGGTTAACATAAATTGATTGGAATATGTATGTGGACGCTCAGTTAGTGTTACTGTAATTTATATGGTTAACGTTTGAATGACATAGTTTCCCCTCATTGTCACATTTTTTGTTACTATTTCGCTGTTCATTCTCACTCTCTCTGAATCCCGTGGACTAATTGTGCTCACGAGTGTTTGTTTAAGGTACGGTAACCATAAGCTTTTCACACAATAATTTGCAACTATTTAAGAAGATACATTTCTAAAGATTATTTAAGTTTCTAATAAATATTCTTTTTCCTAACATACAAGTCAATCACACAGTACCTAACTTCAGTCAGAAACACTTTTCTTACTTTATCTCGCAACGTCTTTTGCATATATATCCTATCTGAAAAAAATAACAATTTTAATTCATAACTGGCAACCCCCCTCCCCTCCAGAGCTTTCAAGGCCACCAAACATCATTCCTTTCCCTTAACCTCTCCCAAATTATCTTTTGCACCAATACACAAACTAGGGGGCTTTATTGCTGAGTGGACGTCGCTCCCGACTCGTAATCCTAGCTCATTCGATCCCCCGGTGATGGCACAAACGGAAATCAGCAGAGTTTCTATCATTCTGATGCCCTCTGTTACTTAGCAGTAAATATGTAAATGAGCGTTAGACAGCTGTTGCGGGCTGCTTCCTGGGTGTGTGTGTGTGTGTCTGTGTGTGTGTGGAATTTTTTTTTATTAGTTAATAATAATTGATTGATTGGCAGTTGAGAGGCGGGCCGAAAGAGCAGAGCTCAACCCTCGCAAGCACAACTAGGTGAACACAACTAGATAAATACTAACAAACCACGATCTCGTACAATCCACTACACACACAACCCAGCCTCCCCCCCAACTCCCTAAATCACTCTACCTAAGTCATTAAAAAATTAAAACAAATCAATTAATACACCAAAAATACTAACTATAAATAAAGGAACCAAATTTGAGACATACAGCGACTCCAGCGTGGTCTAGTCGGAAGAGAACGTGTTCTCATCTGGATAGATTGCGATCGAGCCTGTCGGAACGGGTGTGTAACTGCAGGGCACAAATATTTGTGTGTCCCCTCCTGTAGCAGCCTCTGTTTCGACAGGTTTCCTGGATAGCTAGAATTGACCTGGCCCTTGGAAAGTGGGGAAGGGGTGAAATCCGTTGGGCTCACGGATGGATACCTTGGATCCATGGACTTAGGGCAGGTCTAATCACCTGGGATTCGAACCCACGGTGGGAATAAGGGAGGAGATATGGGGAGGGGAAGGGGAAGGATGTTTCCTGGAACCAAACCTCACATAAACCCGGACACTCACACACACACACACCCTCACCCGAACACTCACAGGGGCACTCACACTCACACACACCCATAGACTGTGATAAGGGAGACCATCTGAGGGGACACAGATGGCCTCGTGGACCCACAGGCATAACCGGACACACACGCAACCGGACTCTCACACACTCACACGGACACTCACAGGGATAAACACACACACAGACACACATCCATAGACACAAACTGTGATAAGGGAGACCATCTGAGGGGACACAGATGGCCTCCTGGACCCACAGGTATATATCAATATTTAAATATACATACATATTTATAAATATAACATATTTTTAAAAAATAAATAAATAAAATAAAAAATATATATATATATATATATATATAAATATATATATATATATATATATATATATATATATATATATATATATATATATATATATATATATATATATATATATATATATATATATGTGTGTGTGTGTATATCACGAAAATGAACACGTGATTAAGAATGTGACAATGTCAGACCACGGAGGAAAATGAAACAGGAATTTCCTTGAGTACTTTCGTATATTAAATACATCTTCAGAAGGAATCTTCTTTCTGAAGATGTATTTAATATACGAAAGTACTTAAAGAAATTCCTGTTTCATTTTCCTCCGTGGTCTGACATATATATATATATATATATATATATATATATATATATATATATATATATATATATATATATATATATATATATATATATGTCGTACCTAGTAGCCAGAACGCACTTCTCAGCCTACTATGCAAGGCCCGATTTGCCTAATAAGCCAAGTTTTCCTGAATTAATATAATTTCTCTAATTTTTTTCTTATGAAATGATAAAACTGTTCATTTCATTATGTATGAGTTAAGTTCTTTTCATTTGAGTTAAAACTAATGTAGATATATAACCGAACCTAACCAACCCTAAAATGGTTAACATAAATTGATTGGAATATGTATGTGGACGCTCAGTTAGTGTTACTGTAATTTATATGGTTAACGTTTGAATGACATAGTTTCCCCTCATTGTCACATTTTTTGTTACTATTTCGCTGTTCATTCTCACTCTCTCTGAATCCCGTTGACTAATTGTGCTCACGAGTGTTTGTTTAAGGTACGGTAACCATAAGCTTTTCACACAATAATTTGCAACTATTTAAGAAGATACATTTCTAAAGATTATTTAAGTTTCTAATAAATATTCTTTTTCCTAACATACAAGTCAATCACACAGTACCTAACTTCAGTCAGAAACACTTTTCTTACTTTATCTCGCAACGTCTTTTGCATATATATCCTATCTTAAAAAAATAACAATTTTAATTCATAACTGGCAACCCCCCTCCCCTCCAGAGCTTTCAAGGCCACCAAACATCATTCCTTTCCCTTAACCTCTCCCAAATTATCTTTTGCACCAATACACAAACTAGGGGGCTTTATTGCTGAGTGGACGTCGCTCCCGACTCGTAATCCTAGCTCATTCGATCCCCCGGTGATGGCACAAACGGAAATCAGCAGAGTTTCTATCATTCTGATGCCCTCTGTTACTTAGCAGTAAATATGTAAATGAGCGTTAGACAGCTGTTGCGGGCTGCTTCCTGGGTGTGTGTGTGTGTGGAATTTTTTTTTATTAGTTAATAATAATTGATTGATTGGCAGTTGAGAGGCGGGCCGAAAGAGCAGAGCTCAACCCTCGCAAGCACAACTAGGTGAACACAACTAGATAAATACTAACAAACCACGATCTCGTACAATCCACTACACACACAACCCAGCCTCCCCCCCAACTCCCTAAATCACTCTACCTAAGTCATTAAAAAATTAAAACAAATCAATTAATACACCAAAAATACTAACTATAAATAAAGGAACCAAATTTGAGACATACAGCGACTCCAGCGTGGTCTAGTCGGAAGAGAACGTGTTCTCATCTGGATAGATTGCGATCGAGCCTGTCGGAACGGGTGTGTAACTGCAGGGCACAAATATTTGTGTGTCCCCTCCTGTAGCTGCCTCTGTTTCGACAGGTTTCCTGGATAGCTAGAATTGACCTGGCCCTTGGAAAGTGGGGAAGGGGTGAAATCCGTTGGGCCCACGGATGGATACCTTGGATCCATGGACTTAGGGCAGGTCTAATCACCTGGGATTCGAACCCACGGTGGGAATAAGGGAGGAGATATGGGGAGGGGAAGGGGAAGGATGTTTCCTGGAACCAAACCTCACATAAACCCGGACACTCACACACACACACACCCTCACCCGAACACTCACAGGGGCACTCACACTCACACACACCCATAGACTGTGATAAGGGAGACCATCTGAGGGGACACAGATGGCCTCGTGGACCCACAGGCATAACCGGACACACACGCAACCGGACTCTCACACACTCACACGGACACTCACAGGGATAAACACACACACAGACACACATCCATAGACACAAACTGTGATAAGGGAGACCATCTGAGGGGACACAGATGGCCTCCTGGACCCACAGGTATATATCAATATTTAAATATACATACATATTTATAAATATAACATATTTTTAAGAAATAAATAAATAAAATAAAAAATAAATATATATATATATATATATATATATATATATATATATATATATATATATATATATATATATATATATATATATATATGTGTGTGTGTGTATATCACGAAAATGAACACGTGATTAAGAATGTGACAATGTCAGACCACGGAGGAAAATGAAACAGGAATTTCCTTGAGTACTTTCGTATATTAAATACATCTTCAGAAGGAATCTTCTTTCTGAAGATGTATTTAATATACGAAAGTACTTAAAGAAATTCCTGTTTCATTTTCCTCCGTGGTCTGACATATATATATATATATATATATATATATATATATATATATATATATATATATATATATATATATATATATATATATATATATATATATATATATATATATATGTCGTACCTAGTAGCCAGAACGCACTTCTCAGCCTACTATGCAAGGCCCGATTTGCCTAATAAGCCAAGTTTTCCTGAATTAATATAATTTCTCTAATTTTTTTCTTATGAAATGATAAAACTGTTCATTTCATTATGTATGAGTTAAGTTCTTTTCATTTGAGTTAAAACTAATGTAGATATATAACCGAACCTAACCAACCCTAAAATGGTTAACATAAATTGATTGGAATATGTATGTGGACGCTCAGTTAGTGTTACTGTAATTTATATGGTTAACGTTTGAATGACATAGTTTCCCCTCATTGTCACATTTTTTGTTACTATTTCGCTGTTCATTCTCACTCTCTCTGAATCCCGTTGACTAATTGTGCTCACGAGTGTTTGTTTAAGGTACGGTAACCATAAGCTTTTCACACAATAATTTGCAACTATTTAAGAAGATACATTTCTAAAGATTATTTAAGTTTCTAATAAATATTCTTTTTCCTAACATACAAGTCAATCACACAGTACCTAACTTCAGTCAGAAACACTTTTCTTACTTTATCTCGCAACGTCTTTTGCATATATATCCTATCTTAAAAAAATAACAATTTTAATTCATAACTGGCAACCCCCCTCCCCTCCAGAGCTTTCAAGGCCACCAAACATCATTCCTTTCCCTTAACCTCTCCCAAATTATCTTTTGCACCAATACACAAACTAGGGGGCTTTATTGCTGAGTGGACGTCGCTCCCGACTCGTAATCCTAGCTCATTCGATCCCCCGGTGATGGCACAAACGGAAATCAGCAGAGTTTCTATCATTCTGATGCCCTCTGTTACTTAGCAGTAAATATGTAAATGAGCGTTAGACAGCTGTTGCGGGCTGCTTCCTGGGTGTGTGTGTGTGTCTGTGTGTGTGTGGAATTTTCTTTATTAGTTAATAATAATTGATTGATTGGCAGTTGAGAGGCGGGCCGAAAGAGCAGAGCTCAACCCTCGCAAGCACAACTAGGTGAACACAACTAGATAAATACTAACAAACCACGATCTCGTACAATCCACTACACACACAACCCAGCCTCCCCCCCAACTCCCTAAATCACTCTACCTAAGTCATTAAAAAATTAAAACAAATCAATTAATACACCAAAAATACTAACTATAAATAAAGGAACCAAATTTGAGACATACAGCGACTCCAGCGTGGTCTAGTCGGAAGAGAACGTGTTCTCATCTGGATAGATTGCGATCGAGCCTGTCGGAACGGGTGTGTAACTGCAGGGCACAAATATTTGTGTGTCCCCTCTTGTAGCAGCCTCTGTTTCGACAGGTTTCCTGGATAGCTAGAATTGACCTGGCCCTTGGAAAGTGGGGAAGGGGTGAAATCCGTTGGGCTCACGGATGGATACCTTGGATCCATGGACTTAGGGCAGGTCTAATCACCTGGGATTCGAACCCACGGTGGGAATAAGGGAGGAGATATGGGGAGGGGAAGGGGAAGGATGTTTCCTGGAACCAAACCTCACATAAACCCGGACACTCACACACACACACACCCTAACCCGAACACTCACAGGGGCACTCACACTCACACACACCCATAGACTGTGATAAGGGAGACCATCTGAGGGGACACAGATGGCCTCGTGGACCCACAGGCATAACCGGACACACACGCAACCGGACTCTCACACACTCACACGGACACTCACAGGGATAAACACACACACAGACACACATCCATAGACACAAACTGTGATAAGGGAGACCATCTGAGGGGACACAGATGGCCTCCTGGACCCACAGGTATATATCAATATTTAAATATACATACATATTTATAAATATAACATATTTTTAAAAAATAAATAAATAAAATAAAAAATAAATATATATATACATATATATATATATATATATATATATATATATATATATATATATATATATATATATATATATATATATATATATATATATATATATATATATATATATGTGTGTGTGTGTGTGTGTGTGTATATCACGAAAATGAACACGTGATTAAGAATGTGACAATGTCAGACCACGGAGGAAAATGAAACAGGAATTTCCTTGAGTACTTTCGTATATTAAATACATCTTCAGAAGGAATCTTCTTTCTGAAGATGTATTTAATATACGAAAGTACTTAAAGAAATTCCTGTTTCATTTTCCTCCGTGGTCTGACATATATATATATATATATATATATATATATATATATATATATATATATATATATATATATATATATATATATATATATATATATATATATATATATATATATATATGTCGTACCTAGTAGCCAGAACGCACTTCTCAGCCTACTATGCAAGGCCCGATTTGCCTAATAAGCCAAGTTTTCCTGAATTAATATAATTTCTCTAATTTTTTTCTTATGAAATGATAAAACTGTTCATTTCATTATGTATGAGTTAAGTTCTTTTCATTTGAGTTAAAACTAATGTAGATATATAACCGAACCTAACCAACCCTAAAATGGTTAACATAAATTGATTGGAATATGTATGTGGACGCTCAGTTAGTGTTACTGTAATTTATATGGTTAACGTTTGAATGACATAGTTTCCCCTCATTGTCACATTTTTTGTTACTATTTCGCTGTTCATTCTCACTCTCTCTGAATCCCGTTGACTAATTGTGCTCACAAGTGTTTGTTTAAGGTACGGTAACCATAAGCTTTTCACACAATAATTTGCAACTATTTAAGAAGATACATTTCTAAAGATTATTTAAGTTTCTAATAAATATTCTTTTTCCTAACATACAAGTCAATCACACAGTACCTAACTTCAGTCAGAAACACTTTTCTTACTTTATCTCGCAACGTCTTTTGCATATATATCCTATCTGAAAAAAATAACAATTTTAATTCATAACTGGCAACCCCCCTCCCCTCCAGAGCTTTCAAGGCCACCAAACATCATTCCTTTCCCTTAACCTCTCCCAAATTATCTTTTGCACCAATACACAAACTAGGGGGCTTTATTGCTGAGTGGACGTCGCTCCCGACTCGTAATCCTAGCTCATTCGATCCCCCGGTGATGGCACAAACGGAAATCAGCAGAGTTTCTATCATTCTGATGCCCTCTGTTACTTAGCAGTAAATATGTAAATGAGCGTTAGACAGCTGTTGCGGGCTGCTTCCTGGGTGTGTGTGTGTGTGGAATTTTTTTTTATTAGTTAATAATAATTGATTGATTGGCAGTTGAGAGGCGGGCCGAAAGAGCAGAGCTCAACCCTCGCAAGCACAACTAGGTGAACACAACTAGATAAATACTAACAAACCACGATCTCGTACAATCCACTACACACACAACCCAGCCTCCCCCCCAACTCCCTAAATCACTCTACCTAAGTCATTAAAAAATTAAAACAAATCAATTAATACACCAAAAATACTAACTATAAATAAAGGAACCAAATTTGAGACATACAGCGACTCCAGCGTGGTCTAGTCGGAAGAGAACGTGTTCTCATCTGGATAGATTGCGATCGAGCCTGTCGGAACGGGTGTGTAACTGCAGGGCACAAATATTTGTGTGTCCCCTCCTGTAGCTGCCTCTGTTTCGACAGGTTTCCTGGATAGCTAGAATTGACCTGGCCCTTGGAAAGTGGGGAAGGGGTGAAATCCGTTGGGCCCACGGATGGATACCTTGGATCCATGGACTTAGGGCAGGTCTAATCACCTGGGATTCGAACCCACGGTGGGAATAAGGGAGGAGATATGGGGAGGGGAAGGGGAAGGATGTTTCCTGGAACCAAACCTCACATAAACCCGGACACTCACACACACACACACCCTCACCCGAACACTCACAGGGGCACTCACACTCACACACACCCATAGACTGTGATAAGGGAGACCATCTGAGGGGACACAGATGGCCTCGTGGACCCACAGGCATAACCGGACACACACGCAACCGGACTCTCACACACTCACACGGACACTCACAGGGATAAACACACACACAGACACACATCCATAGACACAAACTGTGATAAGGGAGACCATCTGAGGGGACACAGATGGCCTCCTGGACCCACAGGTATATATCAATATTTAAATATACATACATATTTATAAATATAACATATTTTTAAGAAATAAATAAATAAAATAAAAAATAAATATATATATATATATATATATATATATATATATATATATATATATATATATATATATATATATATATATATATATATATATATATATATATATGTGTGTGTGTGTATATCACGAAAATGAACACGTGATTAAGAATGTGACAATGTCAGACCACGGAGGAAAATGAAACAGGAATTTCCTTGAGTACTTTCGTATATTAAATACATCTTCAGAAGGAATCTTCTTTCTGAAGATGTATTTAATATACGAAAGTACTTAAAGAAATTCCTGTTTCATTTTCCTCCGTGGTCTGACATATATATATATATATATATATATATATATATATATATATATATATATATATATATATATATATATATATATATATATATGTCGTACCTAGTAGCCAGAACTTACTTCTCAGCCTACTATGCAAGGCCCGATTTGCCTAATAAGCCAAGTTTTCATGAATTAATGTTTTTTCGTCTACCTAACCTACCTAACCTAACCTAACCTAGCTTTTTTTGGCTACCTAACCTAACCTTACCTATATATATAGGTTAGGTTAGGTTAGGTAGGGTTGGTTAGGTTCGGTCATATATCTACGTTAATTTTAACTCCAATAAAAAAAATTGACCTCATACATAGTGAAAAGGGTTGCTTTATCATTTCATAAGAAAAAAATTATAGTAAATATATTAATTCAGGAAAACTTGGCTTATTAGGCAAATCGGGCCTTGAATAGTAGGCTGAGAAGTGAGTTCTGGCTACTAGGTACGACATATATATATATATATATATATATATATATATATACATGTCGTACCTAGTAGCCAGAACGCACTTCTCAGCCTACTATGCAAGGCCCGATTTGCCTAATAAGCCAAGTTTTCCTGAATTAATATAATTTCTCTAATTTTTTTCTTATGAAATGATAAAACTGTTCATTTCATTATGTATGAGTTAAGTTCTTTTCATTTGAGTTAAAACTAATGTAGATATATAACCGAACCTAACCAACCCTAAAATGGTTAACATAAATTGATTGGAATATGTATGTGGACGCTCAGTTAGTGTTACTGTAATTTATATGGTTAACGTTTGAATGACATAGTTTCCCCTCATTGTCACATTTTTTGTTACTATTTCGCTGTTCATTCTCACTCTCTCTGAATCCCGTTGACTAATTGTGCTCACGAGTGTTTGTTTAAGGTACGGTAACCATAAGCTTTTCACACAATAATTTGCAACTATTTAAGAAGATACATTTCTAAAGATTATTTAAGTTTCTAATAAATATTCTTTTTCCTAACATACAAGTCAATCACACAGTACCTAACTTCAGTCAGAAACACTTTTCTTACTTTATCTCGCAACGTCTTTTGCATATATATCCTATCTTAAAAAAATAACAATTTTAATTCATAACTGGCAACCCCCCTCCCCTCCAGAGCTTTCAAGGCCACCAAACATCATTCCTTTCCCTTAACCTCTCCCAAATTATCTTTTGCACCAATACACAAACTAGGGGGCTTTATTGCTGAGTGGACGTCGCTCCCGACTCGTAATCCTAGCTCATTCGATCCCCCGGTGATGGCACAAACGGAAATCAGCAGAGTTTCTATCATTCTGATGCCCTCTGTTACTTAGCAGTAAATATGTAAATGAGCGTTAGACAGCTGTTGCGGGCTGCTTCCTGGGTGTGTGTGTGTGTCTGTGTGTGTGTGGAATTTTCTTTATTAGTTAATAATAATTGATTGATTGGCAGTTGAGAGGCGGGCCGAAAGAGCAGAGCTCAACCCTCGCAAGCACAACTAGGTGAACACAACTAGATAAATACTAACAAACCACGATCTCGTACAATCCACTACACACACAACCCAGCCTCCCCCCCAACTCCCTAAATCACTCTACCTAAGTCATTAAAAAATTAAAACAAATCAATTAATACACCAAAAATACTAACTATAAATAAAGGAACCAAATTTGAGACATACAGCGACTCCAGCGTGGTCTAGTCGGAAGAGAACGTGTTCTCATCTGGATAGATTGCGATCGAGCCTGTCGGAACGGGTGTGTAACTGCAGGGCACAAATATTTGTGTGTCCCCTCCTGTAGCAGCCTCTGTTTCGACAGGTTTCCTGGATAGCTAGAATTGACCTGGCCCTTGGAAAGTGGGGAAGGGGTGAAATCCGTTGGGCTCACGGATGGATACCTTGGATCCATGGACTTAGGGCAGGTCTAATCACCTGGGATTCGAACCCACGGCGGGAATAAGGGAGGAGATATGGGGAGGGGAAGGGGAAGGATGTTTCCTGGAACCTAACCTCACATAAACCCGGACACTCACACACACACACACCCTCACCCGAACACTCACAGGGGCACTCACACTCACACACACCCATAGACTGTGATAAGGGAGACCATCTGAGGGGACACAGATGGCCTCGTGGACCCACAGGCATAACCGGACACACACGTAACCGGACTCTCACACACTCACACGGACACTCACAGGGATAAACACACACACAGACACACATCCATAGACACAAACTGTGATAAGGGAGACCATCTGAGGGGACACAGATGGCCTCCTGGACCCACAGGTATATATCAATATTTAAATATACATACATATTTATAAATATAACATATTTTTAAAAAATAAATAAATAAAATTAAAATATATATATATATATATATATATATATATATATATATATATATATATATATATATATATATATATATATATATATATATATATATGTGTGTGTGTGTGTGTATATCACGAAAATTAACACGTGATTAAGAATGTGACAATGTCAGACCACGGAGGAAAATGAAACAGGAATTTCCTTGAGTACTTTCGTATATTAAATACATCTTCAGAAGGAATCTTCTTTCTGAAGATGTATTTAATATACGAAAGTACTTAAGGAAATTCCTGTTTCATTTTCCTCCGTGGTCTGACATTGTCATATATATATATATATATATATATATATATATATATATATATATATATATATATATATATATATATATATATATATATATATATATATATATATATATATATATATATATATATATGCCGTACATAGTAGCCAGAACGCACTTCTCAGCCTACTATGCAAGGCCCGATTTGCCTAATAAGCCAAATTTTCCTGAATTAATATATTTTCTCTAATTTTTTTCTTATGAAATGATAAAACTGTTCATTTCATTATGTATGAGTTAAGTTCTTTTCATTTGAGTTAAAACTAATGTAGATACATAACCGAACCTAACCAACCCTAAAATGGTTAACATAAATTGATTGGAATATGTATGTGGACGCTCAGTTAGTGTTACTGTAATTTATATGGTTAACGTTTGAATGACATAGTTTCCCCTCATTGTCACATTTTTTGTTACTATTTTGCTGTTCATTCTCACTCTCTCTGAATCCCGTGGACTAATTGTGCTCACGAGTGTTTGTTTAAGGTACGGTAACCATAAGCTTTTCACACAATAATTTGCAACTATTTAAGAAGATACATTTCTAAAGATTATTTAAGTTTCTAATAAATATTCTTTTTCCTAACATACAAGTCAATCACACAGTACCTAACTTCAGTCAGAAACACTTTTCTTACTTTATCTCGCAACGTCTTTTGCATATATATCCTATCTTAAAAAAATAACAATTTTAATTCATAACTGGCAACCCCCCTCCCCTCCAGAGCTTTCAAGGCCACCAAACATCATTCCTTTCCCTTAACCTCTCCCAAATTATCTTTTGCACCAATACACAAACTAGGGGGCTTTATTGCTGAGTGGACGTCGCTCCCGACTCGTAATCCTAGCTCATTCGATCCCCCGGTGATGGCACAAACGGAAATCAGCAGAGTTTCTATCATTCTGATGCCCTCTGTTACTTAGCAGTAAATATGTAAATGAGCGTTAGACAGCTGTTGCGGGCTGCTTCCTGGGTGTGTGTGTGTGTGTCTGTGTGTGTGTGGAATTTTTTTTATTAGTTAATAATAATTGATTGATTGGCAGTTGAGAGGCGGGCCGAAAGAGAAGAGCTCAACCCTCGCAAGCACAACTAGGTGAACACAACTAGATAAATACTAACAAACCACGATCTCGTACAATCCACTACACACACAACCCAGCCTCCCCCCCAACTCCCTAAATCACTCTACCTAAGTCATTAAAAAATTAAAACAAATCAATTAATACACCAAAAATACTAACTATAAATAAAGGAACCAAATTTGAGACATACAGCGACTCCAGCGTGGTCTAGTCGGAAGAGAACGTGTTCTCATCTGGATAGATTGCGATCGAGCCTGTCGGAACGGGTGTGTAACTGCAGGGCACAAATATTTGTGTGTCCCCTCCTGTAGCTGCCTCTGTTTCGACAGGTTTCCTGGATAGCTAGAATTGACCTGGCCCTTGGAAAGTGGGGAAGGGGTGAAATCCGTTGGGCCCACGGATGGATACCTTGGATCCATGGACTTAGGGCAGGTCTAATCACCTGGGATTCGAACCCACGGTGGGAATAAGGGAGGAGATATGGGGAGGGGAAGGGGAAGGATGTTTCCTGGAACCAAACCTCACATAAACCCGGACACTCACACACACACACACCCTCACCCGAACACTCACAGGGGCACTCACACTCACACACACCCATAGACTGTGATAAGGGAGACCATCTGAGGGGACACAGATGGCCTCGTGGACCCACAGGCATAACCGGACACACACGCAACCGGACTCTCACACACTCACACGGACACTCACAGGGATAAACACACACACAGACACACATCCATAGACACAAACTGTGATAAGGGAGACCATCTGAGGGGACACAGATGGCCTCCTGGACCCACAGGTATATATCAATATTTAAATATACATACATATTTATAAATATAACATATTTTTAAAAAATAAATAAATATATATATATATATATATATATATATATATATATATATATATATATATATATATATATATATATATATATATATATATATATATATATGTGTGTGTGTGTGTGTATATCACGAAAATGAACACGTGATTAAGAATGTGACAATGTCAGACCACGGAGGAAAATGAAACAGGAATTTCCTTGAGTACTTTCGTATATTAAATACATCTTCAGAAGGAATCTTCTTTCTGAAGATGTATTTAATATACGAAAGTACTTAAAGAAATTCCTGTTTCATTTTCCTCCGTGGTCTGACATTGTCATATATATATATATATATATATATATATATATATATATATATATATATATATATATATATATATATATATATATATATATATATATATATATATGCCGTACATAGTAGCCAGAACGCACTTCTCAGCCTACTATGCAAGGCCCGATTTGCCTAATAAGCCAAGTTTTCCTGAATTAATATATTTTCTCTAATTTTTTTCTTATGAAATGATAAAACTGTTCATTTTATTATGTATGAGTTAAGTTCTTTTCATTTGAGTTAAAACTAATGTAGATATATAACCGAACCTAACCAACCCTAAAATGGTTAACATAAATTGATTGGAATATGTATGTGGACGCTCAGTTAGTGTTACTGTAATTTATATGGTTAACGTTTGAATGACATAGTTTCCCCTCATTGTCACATTTTTTGTTACTATTTCGCTGTTCATTCTCACTCTCTCTGAATCCCGTTGACTAATTGTGCTCACGAGTGTTTGTTTAAGGTACGGTAACCATAAGCTTTTCACACAATAATTTGCAACTATTTAAGAAGATACATTTCTAAAGATTATTTAAGTTTCTAATAAATATTCTTTTTCCTAACATACAAGTCAATCACACAGTACCTAACTTCAGTCAGAAACACTTTTCTTACTTTATCTCGCAACGTCTTTTGCATATATATCCTATCTTAAAAAAATAACTATTTTAATTCATAACTGGCAACCCCCCTCCCCTCCAGAGCTTTCAAGGCCACCAAACATCATTCCTTTCCCTTAACCTCTCCCAAATTATCTTTTGCACCAATACACAAACTAGGGGGCTTTATTGCTGAGTGGACGTCGCTCCCGACTCGTAATCCTAGCTCATTCGATCCCCCGGTGATGGCACAAACGGAAATCAGCAGAGTTTCTATCATTCTGATGCCCTCTGTTACTTAGCAGTAAATATGTAAATGAGCGTTAGACAGCTGTTGCGGGCTGCTTCCTGGGTGTGTGTGTGTGTCTGTGTGTGTGTGGAATTTTTTTTATTAGTTAATAATAATTGATTGATTGGCAGTTGAGAGGCGGGCCGAAAGAGCAGAGCTCAACCCTCGCAAGCACAACTAGGTGAACACAACTAGATAAATACTAACAAACCACGATCTCGTACAATCCACTACACACACAACCCAGCCTCCCCCCCAACTCCCTAAATCACTCTACCTAAGTCATTAAAAAATTAAAACAAATCAATTAATACACCAAAAATACTAACTATAAATAAAGGAACCAAATTTGAGACATACAGCGACTCCAGCGTGGTCTAGTCGGAAGAGAACGTGTTCTCATCTGGATAGATTGCGATCGAGCCTGTCGGAACGGGTGTGTAACTGCAGGGCACAAATATTTGGGTGTCCCCTCCTGTAGCAGCCTCTGTTTCGACAGGTTTCCTGGATAGCTAGAATTGACCTGGCCCTTGGAAAGTGGGGAAGGGGTGAAATCCGTTGGGCTCACGGATGGATACCTTGGATCCATGGACTTAGGGCAGGTCTAATCACCTGGGATTCGAACCCACGGTGGGAATAAGGGAGGAGATATGGGGAGGGGAAGGGGAAGGATGTTTCCTGGAACCTAACCTCACATAAACCCGGACACTCACACACACACACACCCTCACCCGAACACTCACAGGGGCACTCACACTCACACACACCCATAGACTGTGATAAGGGAGACCATCTGAGGGGACACAGATGGCCTCGTGGACCCACAGGCATAACCGGACACACACGTAACCGGACTCTCACACACTCACACGGACACTCACAGGGATAAACACACACACAGACACACATCCATAGACACAAACTGTGATAAGGGAGACCATCTGAGGGGACACAGATGGCCTCCTGGACCCACAGGTATATATCAATATTTAAATATACATACATATTTATAAATATAACATATTTTTAAAAAATAAATAAATAAAATTAAAATATATATATATATATATATATATATATATATATATATATATATATATATATATATATATATATATATATATATATATATATATATATATATATATATATATATATATATATATATATATGTGTGTGTGTGTGTGTATATCACGAAAATGAACACGTGATTAAGAATGTGACAATGTCAGACCACGGAGGAAAATGAAACAGGAATTTCCTTGAGTACTTTCGTATATTAAATACATCTTCAGAAGGAATCTTCTTTCTGAAGATGTATTTAATATACGAAAGTACTTAAGGAAATTCCTGTTTCATTTTCCTCCGTGGTCTGACATATATATATATATATATATATATATATATATATATATATATATATATATATATATATATATATATATGTCGTACCTAGTAGCCAGAACGCACTTCTCAGCCTACTATGCAAGGCCCGATTTGCCTAATAAGCCAAGTTTTTATGAATTAATTGTTTTTCGAATACCTAACCTACCTAACCTAACCTAACCTAACTTTTTCGGCTACCTAACCTAACCTAACATATTAACATAGGTTTGGTTAGGTTAGGTAGGGTTGGTTAGCTTCGGTCATATATCTACGTTAATTTTAACTACAATAACAAAAAATTGACCTCATACATAATGAAATGGGTAGCTTTATCATTTCATAAGAAAAAAATTTGAGAAAATATATTAATTCAGGAAAACTTGGCTTATTAGGCAAATGTGGCCTTGCATAGTAGGCTGAGAAGTGAGTTCTGGCTACTAGGTACGACATATATATATATATATATATATATATATATATATGTCGTACCTAGTAGCCAGAACGCACTTCTCAGCCTACTATGCAAGGCCCGATTTGCCTAATAAGCCAAGTTTTCCTGAATTAATATATTTTCTCTAATTTTTTTCTTATGAAATGATAAAACTGTTCATTTCATTATGTATGAGTTAAGTTCTTTTCATTTGAGTTAAAACTAATGTAGATATATAACCGAACCTAACCAACCCTAAAATGGTTAACATAAATTGATTGGAATATGTATGTGGACGCTCAGTTAGTGTTACTGTAATTTATATGGTTAACGTTTGAATGACATAGTTTCCCCTCATTGTCACATTTTTTGTTACTATTTCGCTGTTCATTCTCACTCTCTCTGAATCCCGTTGACTAATTGTGCTCACGAGTGTTTGTTTAAGGTACGGTAACCATAAGCTTTTCACACAATAATTTGCAACTATTTAAGAAGATACATTTCTAAAGATTATTTAAGTTTCTAATAAATATTCTTTTTCCTAACATACAAGTCAATCACACAGTACCTAACTTCAGTCAGAAACACTTTTCTTACTTTATCTCGCAACGTCTTTTGCATATATATCCTATCTTAAAAAAATAACAATTTTAATTCATAACTGGCAACCCCCCTCCCCTCCAGAGCTTTCAAGGCCACCAAACATCATTCCTTTCCCTTAACCTCTCCCAAATTATCTTTTGCACCAATACACAAACTAGGGGGCTTTATTGCTGAGTGGACGTCGCTCCCGACTCGTAATCCTAGCTCATTCGATCCCCCGGTGATGGCACAAACGGAAATCAGCAGAGTTTCTATCATTCTGATGCCCTCTGTTACTTAGCAGTAAATATGTAAATGAGCGTTAGACAGCTGTTGCGGGCTGCTTCCTGGGTGTGTGTGTGTGTCTGTGTGTGTGTGGAATTTTTTTTATTAGTTAATAATAATTGATTGATTGGCAGTTGAGAGGCGGGCCGAAAGAGCAGAGCTCAACCCTCGCAAGCACAACTAGGTGAACACAACTAGATAAATACTAACAAACCACGATCTCGTACAATCCACTACACACACAACCCAGCCTCCCCCCCAACTCCCTAAATCACTCTACCTAAGTCATTAAAAAATTAAAACAAATCAATTAATACACCAAAAATACTAACTATAAATAAAGGAACCAAATTTGAGACATACAGCGACTCCAGCGTGGTCTAGTCGGAAGAGAACGTGTTCTCATCTGGATAGATTGCGATCGAGCCTGTCGGAACGGGTGTGTAACTGCAGGGCACAAATATTTGTGTGTCCCCTCCTGTAGCAGCCTCTGTTTCGACAGGTTTCCTGGATAGCTAGAATTGACCTGGCCCTTGGAAAGTGGGGAAGGGGTGAAATCCGTTGGGCTCACGGATGGATACCTTGGATCCATGGACTTAGGGCAGGTCTAATCACCTGGGATTCGAACCCACGGTGGGAATAAGGGAGGAGATATGGGGAGGGGAAGGGGAAGGATGTTTCCTGGAACCAAACCTCACATAAACCCGGACACTCACACACACACACACCCTCACCCGAACACTCACAGGGGCACTCACACTCACACACACCCATAGACTGTGATAAGGGAGACCATCTGAGGGGACACAGATGGCCTCGTGGACCCACAGGCATAACCGGACACACACGTAACCGGACTCTTACACACTCACACGGACACTCACAGGGATAAACACACACACAGACACACATCCATAGACACAAACTGTGATAAGGGAGAACATCTGAGGGGACACAGATGGCCTCCTGGACCCACAGGTATATATCAATATTTAAATATACATACATATTTATAAATATAACATATTTTTAAAAAATAAATAAATAAAATTAAAAAAATATATATATATATATATATATATATATATATATATATATATATATATATATATATATATATATATATATATATATATATATATATATGTGTGTGTGTGTGTATATCACGAAAATGAACACGTGATTAAGAATGTGACAATGTCAGACCACGGAGGAAAATGAAACAGGAATTTCCTTGAGTACTTTCGTATATTAAATACATCTTCAGAAGGAATCTTCTTTCTGAAGATGTATTTAATATACGAAAGTACTTAAGGAAATTCCTGTTTCATTTTCCTCCGTGGTCTGACATATATATATATATATATATATATATATATATATATATATATATATATATATATATATATGTCGTACCTAGTAGCCAGAACGCACTTCTCAGCCTACTATGCAAGGCCCGATTTGCCTAATAAGCCAAGTTTTCCTGAATTAATATATTTTCTCTAATTTTTTTCTTATGAAATGATAAAACTGTTCATTTCATTATGTATGAGTTAAGTTCTTTTCATTTGAGTTAAAACTAATGTAGATATATAACCGAACCTAACCAACCCTAAAATGGTTAACATAAATTGATTGGAATATGTATGTGGACGCTCAGTTAGTGTTACTGTAATTTATATGGTTAACGTTTGAATGACATAGTTTCCCCTCATTGTCACATTTTTTGTTACTATTTCGCTGTTCATTCTCACTCTCTCTGAATCCCGTTGACTAATTGTGCTCACGAGTGTTTGTTTAAGGTACGGTAACCATAAGCTTTTCACACAATAATTTGCAACTATTTAAGAAGATACATTTCTAAAGATTATTTAAGTTTCTAATAAATATTCTTTTTCCTAACATACAAGTCAATCACACAGTACCTAACTTCAGTCAGAAACACTTTTCTTACTTTATCTCGCAACGTCTTTTGCATATATATCCTATCTTAAAAAAATAACAATTTTAATTCATAACTGGCAACCCCCCTCCCCTCCAGAGCTTTCAAGGCCACCAAACATCATTCCTTTCCCTTAACCTCTCCCAAATTATCTTTTGCACCAATACACAAACTAGGGGGCTTTATTGCTGAGTGGACGTCGCTCCCGACTCGTAATCCTAGCTCATTCGATCCCCCGGTGATGGCACAAACGGAAATCAGCAGAGTTTCTATCATTCTGATGCCCTCTGTTACTTAGCAGTAAATATGTAAATGAGCGTTAGACAGCTGTTGCGGGCTGCTTCCTATGTGTGTGTGTGTGTGTCTGTGTGTGTGTGGAATTTTTTTTATTAGTTAATAATAATTGATTGATTGGCAGTTGAGAGGCGGGCCGAAAGAGCAGAGCTCAACCCTCGCAAGCACAACTAGGTGAACACAACTAGATAAATACTAACAAACCACGATCTCGTACAATCCACTACACACACAACCCAGCCTCCCCCCCAACTCCCTAAATCACTCTACCTAAGTCATTAAAAAATTAAAACAAATCAATTAATACACCAAAAATACTAACTATAAATAAAGGAACCAAATTTGAGACATACAGCGACTCCAGCGTGGTCTAGTCGGAAGAGAACGTGTTCTCATCTGGATAGATTGCGATCGAGCCTGTCGGAACGGGTGTGTAACTGCAGGGCACAAATATTTGTGTGTCCCCTCCTGTAGCAGCCTCTGTTTCGACAGGTTTCCTGGATAGCTAGAATTGACCTGGCCCTTGGAAAGTGGGGAAGGGGTGAAATCCGTTGGGCTCACGGATGGATACCTTGGATCCATGGACTTAGGGCAGGTCTAATCACCT